>NC_140288.1:1644889-1689355 GCF_964030765.1 Micromesistius poutassou | reverse complement strand
CGGCCAGGAAGTCCAGCACTGTGTGCGTGTGTCTTCGCTCAAAATGAGAGACCAAAGCGTGACACGCAGTCCCAAAGTCACTGCTTTGTGTGTGTGTGTGTGTGTGTGCGTGCGGAGCAACCTGTAGGAGAATCGGCTGTAGACGGGCTGAGAGGGCGCCGTGGGGCCCTTGGCGCTGGTGTCCATCATGGAAGCCACTGAAGGCTGAACTCCAAAAAAGCTGCTTCACACTGCTTTAAAAGCTCGGAGGTCTCAGGCTTAAATCCACGGCGACGCCAGCGTTCCTGAGCACCTCGCGTAAGCCCGACACAGAGAGACACACACCGAGATACATCTGCTTCTCTCTCCCCCCTCAACAGGTCACTGCGGGAGAGTAGTCTCTCGCTCACCTGTGCGAGAGAGAGAGCGGGGCCTCACCCGAGGGAGAGCCTGCCACCTCTGCTTCCTTGGCAGGCCCTGAGAGGGCGGAGGTGGGAGGGAGGGCGGTGGTGGTTGCCATGACTTGGGAGAATGCTCACACCGGGGTAGTAAGCACGAACTACCAGGATGGGCTCCTCGCTCCGTCATGCTTCTGTTTACTAGGGATGTGAATAACTCAAATTTTTCTCATGGTCGAATAATCAGTGGGTGGTATGAATGAACGAATAATCGATTATTCGATGTGTGCCGACATTCACAAAGGCAGCCATGGATCACTGGCAAGAAATCACTCAATATCTTATCACTCAAAACAAACTTTAACATTGATCAGTGTTTGTGTTGTATGCATATATATTAAGATTTATGCTTGTGTATTGTGTATATTGTTTTTCTGTACATGATTAATAATAATAAAAAAAACGAATAGTTCTACAGAACCAACATTAGTTCCGTCGGTTAATTCTTGTTTATTTGAATGGGAAAAAATGTTAAAGGTCCAAATGTTAAAAATCGGCTTTGACCCTCGGGAACGAATAATCGAATAATCTAATATTCTGACCCATCCCTACTGTTTACAGTTCAGTGAGCGACAAACAGAGATGGCGACAGAGAGATAAATAAAGAGATAGATGCCAACTAAATGCCACCTTTGCATCCGAACCGGGTTTCAGGCTACCGCATGCCTATCTACCGTCTAACACACACACACTTCAGCACCGCTGCTAGAAAGACTCTTACGCTGAAACACTGCCTAGATGGATAATAATAAGATAGAGAGAGAGAGAGCTAAAAAGATAGCAAGATCGACAGAGATAGAGCTGAATCCAAAATTGGACAAGTGTTAGAAAAAAGCACCATCATTCACACTTTACCCTTCAAACAACTTCCTTGGTCACTTCCTTGTGGGGAACTCAGCTGTCCATAAGCTCATCTCTTACTCACTGGCAGCATCTGGGTGGGGGGGGGGGGGGGGGGCATTCTAGTCTTACGTTCATTGAACAAAGTCAAGGAGGCAGCGTCTAAATCTGGCGTCGGTGTGGAGGGTGGGAGGTGGTGGTGGTACTGGTGGTATTGGTAGAGGACCATTGACCAGTTGCTAGGAGACCAGCAGAGCCATCTTCAGTCTCTCTGCTGCCGATGCCCAAAGAGTACATGTAAGAGAAAGGTGGTGATGGTGTGTGTGTGTGTGTGTGTGTGTCTTTGTCTGTGTCTGTGTGTGTACATGCGTGTGTGCGTCTGATTGTGAGCAGGGGAATCAATCACCTGTGGGAGTAATTACTCAGAACAAAACAAAACAAAAGATGGAAATACATTCAGGTGACATACATTCAGACGGCCCTCCATCCCAGTCAGTCTCAGCAGCGTACAACAGCAAATGCAAGTTATTTCGAGAAAGCCAATTGGACCAAAATCGGCCTAAGCCGATTAATAAGAAATCAATAGAAGTGACTTCTACAATGAAGACCGGAAATGTGAGGGAAATGAGAGAGGTACAAGAGGAAGTTGAGAAATGACACGTTGGTGATGTTTATATTCGTACCGCAGTGCTTCACGGACAACTTACATGCACCACATTTTTGGCTTTTGTATTTTTTCATTTGGCCATGAGTCCAATTGTAACACAAGCACACCGGCCGGCTGAACCACATGTGAGCTTTGGAATGCACCCTTCTCCCGCCACATGCATAACAACAAGGCTCTTGCCACCACGTCCTACTTCTGAGATCAGGAAGACTGAAAGACCCGCTGTAGGACCTGTTTTAATCAAGGTGATTTAGAGAGAAAGGAGAGGCTTCTTTTCTGCTTCTACACTGTGGCCCCGGGATGCCAGGTCTCAGAGGGGAAACTATGGGAAACCTGTGTGTGTGTGTGTGTGCGCGTGCGTGCGTGCGTGCATCTGTGCAGGGATCCCACATATATTACAACAGTGTTTCAGGGCCAAGCGTTAGAGGAGGTCGGCTGCGAGCCTCGCGCGGAAATTCCTACACTCTGACCGCAGACGAAGATTCTCGCTATGCATAGCTACATGCTAACAAGGAGCTAACCACTTCTGAGACTGCAATTTTCCTCCTGTTGTGTTGTGCTTTGTGCAACATAGATGTGGCCCTGAATACAGCCAGGGGCTGGGGGCTGAAGAAGATGACAGCAGCTTCCCCAGACCAACGTGCAATCTACGATTGAGCTTCTCTCTCAAAAAATCACTCTAATTCTCTTTGGATAAAAGTGTCTGCTAAATGACTACATAATAGTGCACTTAGAAATAGTACTTAGTAGGGGTGGGAATCTCTTAGCACCTCACGATTTGATTCTGATTCAGAGGTCAATGATTTGATTCTAAAACGATTATTGATGCATCTTGATGCATCTCAATGCAAAAAAAAAATTGTATGTACATTTCCATGCATGATTTTCAAAAAAATATTATATATATACATCTGAGTTTGCTACTCAGAGTTTGCTAATCACTTCCTACTTTTCTGATGATCATTAAAGACAATAAACAGATGAATTACCTTATCTAATATTTTATATTCGATAAAGTCGGTTTTCTGCGCAGAGAACCCGCAGGCAGAAAGGAGTTTTCTGTAGCGCTCTGCAGCAGGCGAACAGAATGTTGCAGCAGGCGAACAAATTTAATAATACATTTATTTATTTTTAAATTGCGATTATTAACTTATCTGCATCGAGAAAGAATCGTTCTAGAGAATCGCGATGCATTGAAGAATCTATTATTTTTCCACTCCTCTAGTGCTTAACATTGCTTAGCATATTATCCTAGCTATCTTTGTTGTGTACGGGGAATGGGTTAACCTAACGATCGTTAGTGCTTGGCCTTTGTTTCTATGAACATCCGTACTGTACCGACAGCGATATATTGTTTCTCTTTCTTCTGACAAATGTACTCATTTTAAGTCGCTTTGGATAAAAGCGTCTGCTAAATGCCCTAAATGTAAGTGTAAATGTAAATGTAGTCCAACATGCACTTTGCCTGATGGCAACGAGTAAACATTGTCAGGTTACCTTGTGTGGGCGGTACAGCAACAACCATGCAATGATTCTGGGGGCTAGCTGCTTTAGTGACACCACAGTAGTATTTCCATATGACAGGCGCGCGGTGTTAACACAGCAACTCTGCCATTCATGAATAAACATCACAACCCCTCATCAAAAGTAATAGTAGATGTATAATCAGCCAGGGTCAGTAATTAACATCATGTCTTGGATAACACCAGTCGTGCAAATGTCAATTTCTCAATCAGAGGGAGGGGGGTTGAATGGAGAGAGTAAGCCAGGCCGCCCCCTGATCCAACCCATCAATCATCTGATGTGAGGGATTATCATTAGTTATTGGATGAGAAAGGTCACTGCTCATCACAGCCGATCACCTCTCCAGGCAGACAGGAGTTAGGGACCCCTAGACTCACTTGTTCAGAGTAAACCTAGATTTTGCATAGCCTCCCCCCTTACCCCCCCCCCCCTCCTGTGGGGGTCCTGTGCCTGACCCAACCATAAGAACCATAAGGACCAGGACAGAGGCAGGGGGGTAGTTCCCAGGCCCGCCCGTAAAAGGTAGCGGGTCGGTTTAGTTCGTAATGGCTGCACACCTCCCAGCCAGCTGGCTCATGAGCATGTGTCTTCACCAGGGTAGATTCCACATGTAGGTCAATTGTCCAGCATCAGTGCTGTGCCATTACACAGATGCTGGTTCATGAGCATTTTAAGTTAAGTTAAGTTATCCTTTATTTATCCCTTTTTGGGGGAAATTCTTTCTCTGCTTTTGACCCATCTGGGAGCCGGTGAACACCCAGAGCAGTGGGCAGCCGCAGTGCAGCGCCCGGGGAGCAGGTGGGGGTTTCAGGTGCCTTGCTCAAGGGCACCTCATCCGTGGATGAGGACGTAGGAGAGTGTTGCACAACCACTCCCCCCATCCATATTTTGTGTGTCCTCACCATGGTAGATTCCACATGTAGGTCAATTGTCCAGCATCAGTGCTGTGCCATTACACAGATAAGGCTACCATGTGAATTCCCAGAAGCCTAACCGCTATTTCTTACTCTTTCTCCACATGTGCCCGCTTGGGTGTATGGACTGAAAGATAGAGAGAAGGGAAGTCTATCTGATCATTTGACCATGCCGTGTGTTCCGAGTGTATGTTGCAACAGGATGTACATCACAAACCACAATGAAAATAAAATAAAATAATTCAGGCCAGGTCGCCAAATAGGTTATAGTGACTCACTCCTATGACGCACACACACATAACCGACACACGCATATACAAATGATACACACACACAAAATGATTGACACACACACTAACACAGACACACACACACACACACACACACACAGACTCACACACCACCGCACAAGTGCATACAAATCACACACACACACACACACACACACACACACACACACACACACACACACACACACACACACACACACACACACACACACACACACACACACAATCATGGTGCAAAGTTGAATGCCAATAAATGTGTGCATGTCAATTATGTTTGTGGCATAATGCATTGGTTTACACACCACAAAGTACTGTATGTATGGCATGCAATGTATTGAGGGACACACATCACATTACCAAAGGCTTTCAGCAAGCACTAAAAGAGACAAGCATGAACATGCAGGACCGTCTTGCGTGATACTGTATCCGGCTACAGTGTCGAATAACTCAGGGGCTACAGCAGACCGTATCTACATCTCTACAGTTTTACATATGATAATCATGATAACAGAATGCTAATCATCTAGCCAGTCAAACACAGTGGAACACAGTGTATGATGAATACAATGGTGTGTGTCATGACCTGAAATTAGATGCCCAATTCCAGTTAGACTACATGTAAATGAGAGGGGAGTGCTGATTACCCTTTAACAGTCCCATCTTAACGAACAAAAAATGCACATCAATTGAACAATCGTTCCCTAAAGATGCAGAGAATTCCATCTGGAATGTCTGAAGAACTACTTAACAACACAGTTATTACGAATTACGATGCGATCAAATGTATGTTCTTAAAAAAACACTTTACCTGTTTTGGTTGGACCTCATGTTCTCGCTTTAACGAATAAATATATATATCGATTTCTTACATTGGAAAACAAACGAACCTAAACGCCACCGCATCGGACAACGTTAACGTTATTAGACGATGCGTGAAGTACCGACGTGTCGTGCGATACGACCGCGCGAGACGCCACAGAACGTTATCGCGTTCTTACGTATCGGGCTGTGCGCGGGGGGGCTGACCACCGAATTCGCTGCTTTTCTCCGCTACTCCGTCCGTTACAAGACTCGAGTGACACTATAGCCAGCTTATTACACTTATGTTAGCCCGAAGCTAATTTAGCTGCCCGTGCCTTTGTGCAACAGCGCCTTCAAAAAGTTGTGGGTGGGGGGGGGGGGGCGGAGGGGGCAACTTTTGGGGTCTTCCTCGCCGTATTTCACGTCCGACAGTCGGGTGCTGGAGGACGACGACGTAATGTCAGCGTTGGGTCGGTTTAAACTCACCTTATGCTGTAGTAACTCATGTTTATCCACGGTTGCTATGGAATATCCCCCAGACTGGCGGCCTCCTGGTACTTTTCTCTAGCGGACACGCTCAGAAAATCTGTTTTCCAACTCCTTAGTTACCAAACGCAGCCACAAGGGACGTTCCTATTGGACGTCGGTATATCTAAGCGTGTTCGTGATTGGCCGACAGTTTTGGTCAGTGGCTTGCGTTGTTCGCCAGAGATGGCTATCTTGTAGATACTGTTTATTTAATATTTATCTATTTGGCAGTAGGGATGTCACTTTAAACCTCACAGGGTCATATCTATACTCAAAATTCTAATCTTTAATCAGAAACAAGCATAGTCAGCCACTCGACATTACGTGTTCGTCGAGCCAAATGCTTTTAATAGTTAATCACATTACCATAATAAACCATTATATTTCTACATTCTAAGGATAAGTGCACTTATTGTTTAACTCCCTCTTGATGTGTGAACAAGCAAGGCCCCCGTAACTCAAAATGTAGTACAAAATGTTTTGGTCTTATCACATTCACTTTCAGACACATTCATATTTTTATTAAAAAATAAACAGGCCTATGTATTGAATTTATAATTTTCTTAAAGATTACTGCTGAATGAAGAAATGTATTGTAACAGTAAAACTGTGTTACAGTTAAGTGTATCTGTTCAATAATCAATTACTGCAGCCCTGAATTGAACAATTCTGCATAAAATATACGCTTATTCTAATGATAACCCTCATATTCTGCCACATGATTACTTTAAGCAAAAAAAACAAAGGAAACAAGAGTTAAATGCAAGGAAAACATGTCATTGGTCTGATGGGTACATTAATATGCAGCAATTTATAACATTGTTGTTCATGTGGTGCAGAAAATAACACACACACACACACACACACACACACACACACACACACACACACACACACACACACACACACACACACACACACACACACACACACACACACACACACACACAAATCACCTAGGAACCAACACGTCCACTCTAGAGAGATGGCCTCCTTTCTCCAGGGCTGTCATCAGTCCCTTCCTCCTCCTCCATGTCACCCTCAACCCGTAGTCCTGTTCCGGGGTGTCGGCCACTAGGGTCTCTGGCTGGCTCTGACCCCGTTCCTGGGACGGGGTCCCCAATAGCGGGTAAACACGGGCAGAGCGGCTCCCCCGGCCCCCGGGATTAAGCACCTCTGGGGTGTCCAGGTCGGGTGGGCTGGAGATGATGCAGCCACCTGCACCGGCGGGGGTCTCCACCGTCGCAGCGCGGGGCGGGCTGGTAGCGGCGAGGGGGGCCGGGGATCGACGACCCCCCCCGGCGGGGCGGCCAGGGGGCAGATGTCGTGGCCGTTCTGCAGCGGCACTGGAAGACACGGAGACATCGCCCGGTGTCCCTCTGGTCCGTCTCTTTGACGTCTGTTGGTGGGGAAGAGAAGCCACCATGGAAGCTTGTTGTTGTTGTGGTTGTTGTTGTTGTTGTTGTTGTGGTTGTTGCCGATTGGTCGAGGCCGGCGCCGCGACGGACGCTTTGTTCGATTTCTTCCCGCGTGTTTGCTTCGGTTGTCCGTTGATGTCTGAGGGTGGCGTCGGACCTCGGTCGAACGACAAGGTGGGGAACTTGCAGACGCTGGTTTTGGGACACGGCTTTCTGGACAGCTGACTGCTTCGATCAAGGATGCTGGTGGTGGAAGGGCCCTTCCTCCTCCCCCGTCGGGCTGGGGGCGCTGCCAGGTGAGACTGCTCAAACTGTGGACTCACCTTGAAAGGGAATAAACATGTGTGTGTTAACCGATATGCCAATACTTGCTTTGTGTATAATTAGTATTTCTTGTTATATTTGTCATTTGAATGAGTTTGTTGTTCTGTGTGCAACTGGTATTCAAAGTCACTCACCCACGCAGCAAGAGATGTATTGTCGCGTGTTGCCCTCTCTGTGATGAACGACTTGGGGTGTAATGCTGCTCGCACCTCGGGCTCCTCGTTTCGGAGTCTGGATCCATCTAGCGATTGCTCCAGGAACAACAGAGGAGGCTTCGGTGTCGTTCGGCTTTTACGGGGCATTAGAAATCATGACTAGCGACCTATAGTTGCGAGAGATTGCAAGATGCCCACATGCACGTAGTTATGCATCATTTACATTTGCATTTAGCATCAGTTAAGCAATCTTAATTTCCGAAAAACGAGTACATCCTGCATATTATTATTTTTTACAGATAGCTCCATTATACTTGTAAATTACAATAGGAATTATTGTACTACCAATCCAATGCGACATCATAATCGTAAATAACATGAATTTCAAATCATAACACGACCGAGCGATTCCCTTTCTGTTTTGTACCTCGTCCTCATTTCCCGGTTTCCGCCGTACCGGCTCCTGATTGGTCGAGGGGCCGGTGACGTCAACCGCTGCCATTAGTCGACGTCGGTGTCACGTGATCGGGTTGACAGGAGCAGCGCCCACAGCGGCGCCAAAATTCAAAAGATTTGGCCATTGAAATGGCGAGTGCTACGCGTTGACTCTACAATTAAACTGTTTGTTTTAAACTAGTGCTGATTCTCTTTTTTTTTTTACTAGATCTGGATGAACCACAGTGGTTTGAATCCGTATTGGGAGGACTATCAAGCGGATCCCGATGGGAAGTCGCTGTAATATGAAGGTTTGGAGATATCTCATGTGTTTCCCTGTTAGCACTCCGCGTCCTCGCTTAGCATCCGATCCAGACGTGCAGGACCTCTAACCATGCTCCCTTATAACTAACCTAACTAACCCTAAGGTCTAGTTACCGCGATCATGTCTAACAAAAAGAACCCGATCCACTGACAACGTGCCGATTGACGCCTAAAATCCGTGCAGTATGTCCCGATCCAGATCTCTGGTAGTCCGGGTCCGGGGGTAATGCGCTGTGGTGGACGCTAGCTGTCGCCTCTGTCCGACGTTTCCTCCTTTTTGATTCTTTTTTTAAATTTAATCTCGTCTGGACACGTTCCGAGCAAAGCTGAGGGTTTGATCAGTTCAGATCCCGACACGCTCGGTTACTGAACCGGGTGTTCTGCCAATCTATGCCCATTGATCCCTGGTCATATTTTGCTACCGTAGTGCGTTTCCATAGAATGAACCCTATCAAAAAATGCGAAAGAGGCAGTATTAAGGGAGTACTTCAAGGGGTCTCGTATGAAGGTCCGATTTTTTTTGTTGATATGTAGAAGTTGGGGCAGGTTAGTTTAGTGGTTAGGGTGATCCACTGCCGTATGGAAGGATCTTTGTTCGATCCCCAGTGTCCACCTCCCTTCTTTACCAAATGTTAAGGCTCGAAACAACTCCAAGTCTGCTAATTGACTCAATAATGAATCGGTTATTATTGTTTTTTTTAAACCGGATCTCTCTTAAACGAGCTGTTTAGTTCATGAAGAGGGAGCACTAAGGGAGTAGGTTAGGAGGTCTCGTATCCCCGCGGGATCCAGAACCCTGGAGCGGTTCTGGTTCCATCTGCTGGTGCCTGGCAACACCTTCTACATCTAACCGGTAACCGCTAACGGATTAAGACGGTTTTTTTTAATGACCGTGCACCGTATAAAGCGGACGGACTCGCTCGATTAATTTGCGATTTATTAATTCCCACTTTCTTGATATATTTTTTTACTTTTTATTTTTTATTTTTTTTACAGAGAAACCACGGATACCAAAGGAGGTTTTCTGCGATTTGAGCAGAATGAGACGAAGTCCAAGGAGACCCCTGATCCTCAAACGGAGGAAGCTGCCTTTCCAACTGAACGACCCCCCGGCTGGTGGGGTCCCGTCGAAGGAACCCCATGGACGACCACCACCACCCCCACCTATACCTACATCACCCCCCGATGGGCCCTTCACAAAGACCATCGCCTTCCCGGACGGTATCCACGTCGTGGCCCACCCCACCAGGCCCGACACCCAGGTGGTGGTCATCCCCCAAACTGCCGATTTGCAGTGCGTCATCGGAGCTCTGACGGCCAAGGGCAAAGAGCATGGGCCCAACGGACCCAACAAATTCATCCTCCTGACTGGAAGCAGCGGTGGGCTGGAGAACGACTCGCGTTCTGTGCCCCGATCTGAGCGAGATGATCCGCCGCCACCACAGAGAAGAACGGGAGGACCACCGGGGGACGTGAAGGAGGAGGTTTGCCTGGACATCAAACCCCTCACCGGATTGAACCCATGTGAGGGACTGGCCTTACTTTGATAGATGGTGTAATGAGGTTGATGTTTGTTGGTATGTACAAGTTGGGGATGGTTAGCGTAGTGGTTAGGGTGATCGACTCCCAGCTGGAAGGATATTTTTTTTGATCCCCAATGTCCTGTATACCTCCTTCTTTACCAAAAAACTACTTGAAATCACTACAAGTCTGCCACGTGACTCAATAGTGAAACCGTTATTATTACTCTCACTATCACTTGTCTTCAGTCTTGGTGTTAATTCCTCCCAGATGGATGGATCTTTGTTCGATCCCCAATGTCCTATTTACCTATTTGTTTACCAAAAAACGACTTGAAATCACTGCAAGTCTGCTAAGTGACTGAATAGTGAAACGGTTATTATTGTTGCTATCACTTGATGTCTCCAATATCAGTGTGGGTGTTAATTCCCTATATTTGGTGGCTTTCTTTGTCTGCCAGTCAACAAGGACCTGGACTGCAGTCCGCTTGACGACAGTCTCACCAACATGCAGTGGCTGGGCACCATGAGCACGGACACAGAGAAGAGCGAGGGGGAAAAGGAGAACTACAACCTTTCCCAGCAGGAGTCGCAGGTCAGCTGTGTGATGTGGGCACCGGGACATGGGAAGTGTAGTCTTTGGGTGGCTGAGCTGGTTTGAGAAACATGTCCACACATGTCTTTTTAAAAAGAACCTCACCACCACATTCATGTAATATATTACCATAAACAATTCCAGACCTTTTTGGCAAATGTCAAATGTATGACTTGAATGGGAATACTTATTTTTGCTTAATATCAATGTCCCAGTGAATGTATGCATACTACACAAAACTAAGTGATCAATAGTAGTTCGCTCATGGCTACAAATACAAATGACCTATTATGACACTGAACCTTTTAAACACATATTTGCTTGAATCAGATACTTACAGCTTATAAATCAGCAAACTCCCTTGACTCCCATATGCATCTCGGACCACCCCAGAGGTCTTTCAACGGCTGCCTTCCCCTCAGACTCCATTCCCTGACGCTTTACTCTTCTCCGACAGGCCTCCGTGGAGGTGGAGGTGGAGGGCGGCGGCGAGATGAAGGCTGCCCTGTCGGACCGACCGCCCTACTCCTACATGGCCATGATCCAGTTTGCCATCAACAGCCGGCCTGGCCGCCGGATGACCCTGAAGGAGATCTACACCTGGATCGTGGACCACTTCCCCTTCTTCCAGCAGCAGACCAAGCCCGGCTGGAAGGTGGTAACCCCCCCCCCCCCCCCCACACACACACCACACCCCCCCCCAGCCATGACACTACCCGTTTGGTACTACTACTCTTAACGTGAGCTGCGGGAGAAGATAGAATCTGACACATGCCCTTCTGTAGTTTTTTACTTTATATAATTTACTGTTGGTCATAGACTACTCTTGTTTACTGTTTTAGTTTCTTGGTTTACTCAAAAGGCTGTTTTCGTGGTACTTTAAGGAGTCATACTTGTTATAGTGAACGTTGCAGTAAACTACAATGACAGTTAACAACTGTAATCCAAAACCAACAAGTTTTGGATTACTGTTGTTAACTGTTGTAATTTACTGTTGGTCATAGGCTACTGTTGTAGTGTCTTAGTTTACTTGAATGGCTGTATTCGTGGTACTTTAAATAGTAGTACTTGTTGTTGTGAACGTTGTAGTAACGACAACAGGCATCCATCTGTTTTGGATGACTGTTGTTAAAGGTTGTCGTAGTTTACTGTTGGAGTTAGCATTGTTGCTAATGCTCGCTGGTCGTGTCGTGTTGGTTTTGCCCTCAGAACTCCATCCGCCACAACCTGTCCCTGCACGACATGTTCACACGTGAGACCTCGCCGGACGGCAAGGTGTCCTACTGGACCATCCGGCCTGAGGCCAACCGCTGTCTGACCCTGGATCAGGTGTACAAGGTGAGCTGAGGGAACACGCCCCACCTCTTCACTGCTCAGGGCCCTGAGCTTCAACATGGCCCAGGACACATCCCCATCATGGGGGTTCATCATGTACGCATCAAGACGGCTCTGAGAAATAGCCAGACATCTGTGGAAACTGTTGTGGGTCAGCTTATCTCCGCTCAGGAGGTAGAGCGGTTTGACTTGGAACTGGAATGTTGCCAGTTTGATCGAGTGTCGTGTCTTTGAGCAAGATACCTCACCCTAACTGCTCCCGACGCGCTGGCTATCTATGGTTGACACCGCCGTCGATGTGTGAATTTGTGTATCAACTGTTGTAAATCGCTTTGGATAAAAGCGTCTGCTAAATGGCCGAAATGGAATTGAAATTAATCAAAACTTTCGTCTGCCTGGTTGTTGCCTTTTCCAAAGGCGACACATTGAACATTTCCCCCCCGAGCACGAAGCCTGTGAATCGATACCTTTACTATAGCATCCACATGTATTGTGCTGTGTAACAACACCCTCCTCATGTCCACAATGTCCTCTTCAAGTGTGCGACGACAGTGCAGCCTCTCAAGTGTCTTAAGCTTAACAATCTGTCATAGTTTGAACCCAGACAACTGTCCTTTTTTTTTTAAACATTTGTCCTTCGCTCTCTCTCCATCTCCTCCGGCAGGCCGGCTGTGAGGGGACGGTCACTCTGGTCCCGGTTCCCCGGCCCCTCGTTCCCCACCAGGTAGCGTTAGTTCCACCTTCGTCTCCAAGGGCTATGCGGTCGGGGGGGGGGGGGGGGGGGGGGGGGAGTGCGAGGAAGAGGGGGGGGTTGGGTTGTGTGGCTCTCACAACAGCCCCTCCAGGCACTGTATCTACTGTGAACTCATCGTGTCGTGTTGTGACGGACAGCCCACACTGGGCTGTGCGTCTCTCTAGCGTCTAAACGTGTTTTTAAGCAAAGATCTCGACTGGAAATTGGATGTTACTTTCTTTGCATTATTTCTTTCCTTCTACACATAACACATGTTTTTATGGTCTCTCTCTCTGTCTCTCTACCGCTCTCTCTAGTGTCTAATCACCAACCCCCCCCCCCCCCCCTGCTTGTTTTATGGTGCAGGGCTCTATATCCATAACCAACATGCATGCAAAGGGAAAGTTTACTCAATAGTTGTTATTTTATTGTCTAACAGGAGCAGACTGGGATGTTGGCGTCTTCAGGGAGAGGGGCTCGTGGTTGTGGTAAGTTTCTGCAAGAAACTGAATCAGAACCAAATATTAATCCTAGTCTTAATCCAAATTGTGATTTATGGCCAAGTTGATTCACTTACGCAGGGATTTTGACCTGGTACGTCAGGCACAAGAGATACAAGATGCAAAATAAGCAAACTTTAACAACAACAACAACACATATTTAAAACACTACACTACAAAGCGAGCCCCCTCGTGTCCTCCAGCCTCTTTAAGCCGCCTAACCTCACCTCCTCCCTCTGCCCCGTGTGTCCAGTGAGGAGGATGAAGCCGCTCCTTCCCCGTAGCGAATCCTACCTGGTCCCCTTCCAGCTGCCTGCCGCCGCCGCCGCAGCCGCCGCCGCCACCACCTCCATCTTCCTGCCCTCCCCCTACTCCCCCCAGGTCCAGCTCCGGCCCGCCCCCCAGCGTACCCGGGTGACCCCCCGGGCTAATAAGAGAGTGAGGATTGCCCCCAAGGTATTCCTGCTCGGTCCTCTTACTACTAAGCACTTTTTTTTTTTTGCCACACTTGTTGTCCGAAGTCACTTGGGTTTAAGGAGTTGAGGAGCAGCTGGGGGGGGGGGGGGGGGGAGCCATCTTGCATCAAGGATGGACTGTGCTTCCTTCCATTAACACACGCATTCATAAGCCCAAAGCGGTGTGGACCATGCAAGGCAACGGCCAGCTGGTCATGACTGGCTCGGGTCGAGTGTCGGGTGCTAAGTATCGACGTGATACCTCGAGTCGACACAGCTTAGACAAGCCAGGGATCGAACCGGCAACCTTCAGGTTGCGGGACGACCTGCTCCAGCTCCTTAATTACTGCCGCTCTACAGATACAGGCTAGTACGTGCAACGCTTTATACGTGACACGAGTTGGATGGCATTGGAATTCTGACCCCACCCCCCCCCCCTCCCACCTCGGTTGCCCTTTGACCTCTGTTTGCTCAGCAGGTGGTGGACGCGCCCGCCGTGCTGCTGCACCCCGTCGCCAAGGAGTTGAAGGAGGAGCCGCTGTGCGTACCGCTGACGCCCCGGAGGGACCCTCGTCGAGGAGGAGGAGGAGGAGGAGGAGGCAGCTCGCGGCGCAAGCAGCGCCTGGTGCTCGCGGCGCACGAGGAGCCGGTCCTCCTCTTCCAGGACAGCTCCTTCTTCGACTCGGGCGTGGCCTCGGACGCCTCGGGCCTCCAGGACACGCAGCCGGGCGGCAGCCCCCCCGCCTCCCGCGAGCTCTCCTTCAAAACCCCCGTCAAGGGCGGCGGCGGCGGCGGCGGCGGCGGCGGCAGCCACCTGGCCTCCTCCACGCCCAGCAAGCCGCCCGGCTGGGAGCCCTGGAAGGTGACCCCGCTGGGGAAGGGCACCCAGCAGGCCATGCTGGACTTCAGCCCCATCCGCACGCCCAGCGGGCCCCTGCACACGCCGCGGCGCACGCCCCAGCAGCAGCAGCATCAGCAGCAGCAGCAGCAGCACCTGCACCAGCACCAACAGGATTACTCCGGCTTTAGCTTCAGCTTCAGCGGCACGTCCTTCACGGAGCTGCCGCTGTTCAGCTCGCCGCGGGAGCTGCTGACGTCGTGCGTCGGGCGCGACTCGTCGCCCCCGGCGCCGGCGGCGGCGGCGGCCGGCCACTCGCTGGAGGGTCTCATGCTGGACACCATGAACGACAGCCTGAGCAAGGTGCTGGTGGACATCAGCTTCTCCGGCCTGGAGGACGAGGACCTGGGCACGGCCAACATCAGCTGGTCCGAGTTCATCCCCCAGATGATGTAGGGCGGGGTCCGGAGGAAAGGGGGGGGGGGGGGGGGGGCGGGGGAAGGATGTAGCAATCAAAAAAAACAAACAAAAAAAGTTTTTGTTTATTAATGATAGTGATTTTAGTTTTGCGTGTTGTCTCGTCGCCCACGTCGCGTGGCGTTGTCCGGTAAGCTTTCCTTTTCTTTCTGCAGTTTTCCCCTCGTCAGTCACCTCCGTCACACGCTGCCTCACGGTTTCCTTAGGATGGGGGTTTTGTTTTGTTCAAAGCTCATATCCATCTTAAGCATCTTTGAACCGTTTCTACGTGCCTGAGAGTAATCTTCATGCATATCTGTGTATATGTATCTATATCTTAATGTTTGATTTGCACATTTTTTGTAATGTACAGTTATGTGGAAAGGTTAAAAAAATGTGCACGGTTTAGAAAGCACGGCCATTCAACTCCCACCACGCTAGTCCAAGCCGACTGGAAGACGTTTTAGACTCATTCCCCAGCAGTGTTTCAGCGAATCACAGGGTCCCAACATAAATGTGTGTTAGTTCTTTCGTAACTGTACCAACCTCAGTGCACTTTTGTAGCCCGCAGTCCCGACATTGGCGCTGGATTTCAGCCCGATTCCGGGAGCTTGAGAGAAGAAATGTTATATTAGAGGAATCAACGAATCGTTAAGCCCAAAGCAGGTGGAAATGTGGAATGTTTGATACGTTTTATTTCGGGTCTTGTGTAGAAATTAGTCCATTATATTTTATTAGCTGCATGCGGGCGATTTGTCCTGTGGAGGCTTGCTAGGGGACCGCGTGTACTTTCAAGCTGAGCGATGTAAATGCCGTCCGCTTTCGTATCGGCGGTTTGGTCCTTTTGTAAAGGTGGGCTTCTGGTAGGCGGGGCAGGGGCGATCATACCAGCTTTGATCTTGTAATATGTGGTGATGTGTAGGCAGGTAGCGGAGTGAGCGTCGGCAATTTTGAATTCCAAGCAATAAGTCTCAACGTGTGATTTGATGTGTCCTGGAAATACATATTTATGTCGTTATGATGTTTATTTCGTCTAGTGCAAACACTAAATACAGTTCTGCCACAAGCATCGCAAGTACAGGCTCATTGTCACATTTGAATAAAAGCAACTTGACTAGCCACTGAAGTTTCTCCGGGTGTTTTAATATAAAGAGCCAGTATTTTATAGAGATGTACATGAAAGCTTTGGCTTGTCGGTTGATTAGTGATTGTGATTAATTGTGCTTTAACCGGCGGGGGAGATGGAGTCAGCCAATAGGAGTGAGCTGGTCCAGCATGAGTAAGACCTGCCTCTGATTGCTGATGTAATCAAGGAACATACGCAGTGTGAAGAGGTTCATTAAAATCCTGGAAAGTCAACGGCACATTAAGGGTGCTGCAGGGAGAATGTAAAGGTTAGGTGGGCAATTACTTTTATTAGCATTTCTTTTGTCACATTTGTGAAAGTTCCTTTTACTTCCAGGCAAACAATTCACGCAATCGGTAATCAAACCCTCTGATAAGAACGGCCAATCATGTCATTCGACCCGAATGACATGATTGGATGGCTGACTAGACAGTCCCAAAACATGTGATTGTCTAATCACGTTGTTTGGGGGGACTGGCTTTTGATTGGGACCTGCAGGGAGGGATTGGATACTTTCAAAATCTAGTTTACCCTAGCTTTTCTCCAAATGATCTACCCCAGCTGTAAGGGAGGGTAACGTAGGCAAACTTTTGTTCTTATGTTTGTCATAACATTTTGTAGTTATATTCTGTTGGTTTTTATGTCAGTTTGCCAGCAACTGAGATAACATGTTCATCTTCTAGCTGCAGTTCACTATTCGTCTAGCAGACGGCGGTGTTCACCATGAGGGCTCATGACCTGAGCTGCTGCACCATTCGGCCTGTATCGTATTCACATGAACAGCACATCCAGTAGGTAATTGAAGACTAAAACAAAGCCAAATTTATTCTGTGAATGAGATCAGAGTATATTCTTTCCCAACAAACTGCCTCCTAAATGTCTTAAACTGATTTTTTTTTCTGTATTTGAGTGTATTCCCCTATAGTTGTTTATAGTCCCTGGGCACTCAAATCTAAGGGAAATGTGTTGATTAATTCAAAACATGTTAAGTCATCCTTCAAAGTTTGTTCAGGATTGACTGGGCTTGTAAGACGGTTACCTAGGCTTCTTTTGTATATGTTTGTATCTACAGATTAACTGGGAACATTTTCCTTTGCACACTGGATGCCAACAACACAAACCTAGATTGAAGTAAATTATGTGTTTTGGTGACCCAGGACTGTAAGATTTATATTTACTATATGTAGTACTTGTATTAGAAAGAGTTGTAGCAGTAGTAGTGGTAGTGGTGGTATTGTAGTAATAGTATTAGTAATAGTGGTGATTCTACATAATATATCGCTCATCTCTCTTCAAATTATTTACATTATTTTTCTCTGCTAACAATGACTTATCACTAATAGAGTGAAAACACTGAGGGCAAGATACTGTAACCCTTCATTAGTATGAGTATAACTCGGTAGATGAAGAACAACCATTATCTTTCACTGGACCATGCATCATGCAAAGACTGTCCAAGAATAACAGAGACGTCATGAAAGCTGAACAAAGACTCCCAAAGACTCTAAAAGGTTCAAGCGCTCTTGCCTTGGAACACTCCGGGATCTTCGGGATAAATCCGGGATCGAAGTATAGGAAGGCATTCCAGACTTCATATAGTCACCGGGAACACCAGAGCCTATAGTTCATTAAGAATAATGAGCCTTGATCAATAATGCATGCTTCTCATTGCACACCGCCTTGCTATGACTGCACTCATTTGTTGGCAATCTAGTGTGAATGGAGATTATGAATTATGGATGATGGTGATTCCCTCCCTCTTTGACCAAATGTTGGGGTCGTTATTCGTTTCCTACGTTGGTTTTGGCAATGGTTTATAGTGCACTATAGTTTTGGTTCACGAGTGGCATTCGTCTTTTTGTAAACGTACATTTATTTTTCGACGGGACAGCCACGACCACAACAAGACGCATCTCTTCTTGTGAAATGATGAAGTTGAATGATTTGAAAGCAGATATAATCTTTGTCAGGCCCGGAGGAATTGACTGAGGGGGCTCTTACAATTTGCATGGGGACAATTTTTTGTATAGAATAAAATGTATTGATTTAAACATGCAATAGCCTCGGAAAGGCTGAAAAGTCTGTGTGTGTGTGTAATTAAAGGTTATTTTCTACACCACATGGACAACAATGTTATAAATTGCTGCATATTAATGTACCCATCAGACCAATGACATGTTTTCCTTGCATTTAACACTTGTTTTTTTTGCTTAAAGTAATCATGTGGCAGAATATGAGGGTTATCATTAGAATAGGCGTATATTTTATGCAGAATTGTTCAATTCAGGGCTGCAGTAATTGATTATTGAACAGATACACTTAACTGTTACACAGTTTTACTGTTACAATACATTTCTTCATTCAGCAGTAATCTTTAAGAAAATTATAAATTCAATACATGTGAATACGCGTGCGTGCGTGTGTATGTGTGCGCGTGCGTGTACTATGAAGGTAATTGTAGTCACCTTGTGTTCCTTAACTGTACTCATGTGAGTTGAATAGCTTTCAGACCATACTGAATTGTTTTCATCGTATCCCTATACATTAAATGCCTGTCGAAAGTTAATCCTTATCTAAAGTCCAACTACACTGAGTGAGTGTTCATCAGTGCTGACTGAGTACCTGTTCTTATATCATTTGTAAAACGTATTGGTACACATATGATTGAAGTACTGTAGCTCTATTGAGCGTAGGGACACTATACTACTCCTCATAATACTGTTTTGAGTGCATTGGCTCTGGCAACCTCGGACCAAACTGGTACTGGATTCCATTGCTAACGTCCACAGCCTAGCCTGCCTAGACCCCTGAGCAACATGCTTAACCTCCACCTGCTTCCTGTCTGTATTCACCGTCAGTCACATTGGAAAATGAAATTATCCTTTTGCTTACCCTGATGCTTCCTGCACACCGAATAACACCAAGAAGGGCTCAGACCAAGAAGAAACACTTCTTATTAGTTGGCTTTCCTACTCAAGCACCCTGGGAGGCGGTCGCCATGGCGACATCTCAAGTCGTGTGTGTGTGTGTGTGTGTGTGTGTGTGTGTGTGTGTGTGTGTGTGTGTGTGTGTGTGTGTGTGTGTGTGTGTGTGTGTGTGTGTGTGTGTGTGTGTGTGTGTGTGGAGCGATGAGTGATTCTCCATCACACAGATTACACCACTATCACCGCGTTGCCTTCCCACCGCTTGAGAGCGGCCTGCCTGGCAGATAATCACTGCCTGCAGTCGCCAGGACTTGCGTAACAATACGTTAGCCGTGAAGGCATGAGACAGACTGTGATCTCTGTACTGCCCCCTCGAGTGGGTGGGGAAAGAAGGGTGGGGAGTGGTGGGGGGGGGTGCTCCTCAAGACTTCACACTATAAGACAGAGGCTGAAGTCCATATTATGCATCAGAATCAATTCGTCGCCCCGGGCGGAGCACCCTCTCTCGTTCTTTCTTTCACTTTTTAACGTCACTTTCTTTATGTAGTGAACCCCTTTCTTTATCTCTATATCCTCTCTGTCTGTCTAGAAAAAGGGATCGGAATGTCTTTCTCTCCCTACTTGTCTTTCTTCGTGGCTGTCACTTCCTTTATCTCTTGATCCCCCTTTTTCTTTGTCTCTATCTTTCTTTCTACCTTTTCCCCCTTTCGCTTTCATAAATGACATGACACACACACACACACACACACACACCCCTCTCTCTGTCAGGGGCGGAGGCGACCGGCCGTGTAACCAGAGGCTGATGGCTGATTGATCGTAACGTTTTATCGCCTGAGGGGAGGGCGTGGGGTGCTCCATCTCATTGTGCTTAATCAATGTAAATCTGTCCTCTGCAGGAATTTATCTCCCCCCCCCCCCCCCCCCCATCCCCCCATCCCCCACCCTATAAGATAGGCGAAGTGTCTTGAGCGAGCGTGTTTGCGTTAATTTGACAGTGTTGGCAGAGCAGACGAGAGTGATTACAGCAAAGCGTACAATGAAAGTGTGCGCTAATTGAGTGGTAGTATGGACGTTGATGTATGTATGGTGATGGGTCCGTCGGCGAGCTCTGGAGTCTCGCCGCGCTGCTGTGTGTTTTTCATTCGTTCGTCTCCAGTCACACGCGGGCCGGGCCGAAGTGATGTGGGAGGCTGGGTACCAGTTGCTAGGAAACGCCTCCTCCCTGGACCCTGCCTGGACCCCCACTTTTGCATGTCTTGGTGGCCTCTTGACTGTGTGTGTGTGTGTGTGTGTGTGTGTGTGTGTGTGTGTGTGTGTGTGTGTGTGTGTGTGTGTGTGTGTGTGTGTGTGTGTGTGTGTGTGTGTGTGTGTGTGTAAGAGAGTGTAAGAGAGTGTGCGCCTGTTCACGCATAAGTGTGTGGTTTGTGCGTGTGTGTGTGTATGACTGTGTGCAGGTTTGTATGTGTATGCATGTCTGTCTTAGATGTGTGTTTGTGCACATAGTGCACTTGTGTGTATGAATTTTAATGTATGTGGGTGTGAGAGGGCAAATGGAGTGAGAGAAATTATTTTGTATCTGTGCATGTATTTATGCATTGATGTGTGTGTGTGTGTGTGAGGGCTAACTGCTGTTTAATAGCCTACTGGTCTCCAACACTCTCCAGAATGTGATTTTTGACTCGTCCTTCCACCCAATTCATCTGATCCATTTCCAAATATTATGAAAGATAAAATAGGAGGTGTTTCTATCATGCCTCAAAGTGCTTTACTGACCCATTCACGTTTATCAAATACGTTATTATACGTTTTCAAGATTCAAGTAATGTAGCAATGGAATGACCAAAACCATAAAACCGATAGATCAAATGTATTTTTTTGCTCAGTTTGTTGTAATCAAATTCATGTTGTGTGGTGTGCATGGCCTTGTGTGTTTATGCGTGTATGTTTATGTAGGAGTGCATGGATTCTTTATATTTACATTTAGGGCTTTTAGCAGACGCTTTTATCCAAAGCGGTACATTTGTCAGAAGAAAGACAAACTACGATATATCTGTCGGTACAGTACGGATATTCATAGAACCAAGTGCCAAGCATTTACAGTTGCTACACACACACACACACACACACACACACACACACACACACACACACACACACACACACACACACACACACACACACACACACACACACACACTCATCCCTCCAAGTTGTGGGTTTGAACCCCGGTGTCCGGTCTTCCCGTATGCATCCGTGAGCAAGACACCCCAACCTCTCCCGTACCTGCTCATTAACGAGACAGGATAAATGTGTTCTGCACGTTCCCGAAGGCGTGTTTGTGTGCGTGTGTATGTTTGTGCGTGCATGCGTGCATGTGTGTATGTAGGACCCTCTCTCACTGGTTCTGATTTGGCATTCAGCGTGGCTATTGCACCTGACCTTTATGTTCTCTGTACGCCCTTCTGCTGTTAATGAGGAACCCCCCCCCCCCCCCCCCCACCCCTCAGTCTCCCCCAGTCTCCACCAAAACCTGCCCCTCCCAGTCCGAACCATAAAGCTGCAAGGGGCTGCGTTTGATGTCCACAGCCTAACCTGTTGGCCTGCTTGAGCAAGGTGCTTCTTAAGGCTGGTTTAGAGCTCTTTACCCTGATATCTGCTTCTTAAAGCAGGTTTAAAGCTCTTTACCCCTATACCTGCTTCTTAAAGCAGGATAAGAGCACTTAACCCCTACACCTGCTTCTTAAAGCAGGTTTAGATTACTTAACTCTGCTTCTTAAGGATTGCGGGAGTGTCCTCCAGAGCTATCTCCATAGTGCTGCCGCAGCTGTTCACGTTGGAGGTCTGATTAAAAATGTGCCGTCCGAAGCACCCCACACAAAGCCAACGTCTCCAGTAGCCGCTGGGAAGACGAGCTGTCTTGTATCGTCTTCTGAAACTTCCACCGTGTCTCCACGCTCTCTCGAATCATTCGCTCTCTCCGAGTGCGGAACGCAGAGAGCTCCGTCACTACACAGGAAACCCCTGCGGAACTCCCTGTGTAAGCCCTCGGGTGTCCTGGTTTTCTGACGCGGGCTCTGAGCAGTCTCCGCCCCCCCCCCCCCCCCCCCCCCTGTGGGCGGCATGTAGCTCAGGAGGTAGAGCGGGGTTGGCTGGTAACCGGAAGGTTGCTGGTTCGATCCCCGGCTCCTCCTAACTGAGTGCCGACGTGTCCCCTGAGCGAGACGCCCTCACCCTGACTGCTGACCGGACTAGACCGGACTGCTGACTCTGCGTGGCGGCACATTGCCGTCTGTGTGTGAATATGTGCATGAATGGGTGAATGTTAGGCCATATTGTAAAGCTCTTTGCGTGGAACACTGGTTGGAAAAGCGCTGTGTAAATGTCTGTGTGTCTGTTTGTGTCTGTGTCTGTTTACACGTGGATGTATAGCGTCGTCGCCTAACCCTACATGCACAAAAAACCCACCGGAGCAGGTGGATTATAGAAGTGATGCGTCCCCATAGAGGAGCTCAACGCCACCGAGTGGTCCACCGAGACCTCCTGTCCCCTCCACACCTCTGGGTGATGCCCTGTCTGCTAGCCCGCTGCTGGTGTCCCCCCCCCCCCCCTCCACCCCCCCCACCTCAGCATAAACAAATGCCACAAATAAACGCCCGCCTTCCCTGTTCAGATGGAGGGTGGAGGTGGTGGTTGGACCCTGACGACCGGATCGACGGAGTGGATCGGCCCCCGAGGCCTCCATGTCATGGTCTCCGCCTCCCCCTCCTCACACCATCACTCACCACCACCACCACCACCACCATCACCATCACCATCACTCACCACCACCACCATCACCACCACCACCACCACCACCTCCATCATCATCATCACCAACACCATCACTCACCACCACCACCACCACCATCACCAACAGCACCTTCATCACTCCACCACCTCCATCACTCCACCATCACCATCATCACCGCCACAATCGTCGTCACTCACCACCACAATCAACACTCCACATCCACCACGATCAATCCACCCACTGCCATCCCTCCACCACCACCAGCATCATGATCACTCAACCACCACCACCACCACCACCAACAGCACCTCCACCGTCACTCCACCACCCATCTCCAGCACCATCACTCACCACCACCACAATCATCATCATCACCACCACCATTATGAGTCAGTCAATCAGTCAACCACCATCACTCACCATCACTCCCCCCACCACCATCATGATCTCTCAACCACCACCAACACCACCAACAGCACCTCCACCATCACTCCACATCCACCACCATCACTCCAACCACCACCACCATCATCACTCCACACACAACCATCTGTAATATCCGGGGCCAGATCCCCACACACACACACACACACACACAGACACAAACACACACACACACGACTACATCAAACCATTTTTTCCGTGACGCTGAAATCAGCCCACCTCCCCCCCCCCCCCTCTATCCCTGCAGCCCCCCTCTCACCTGCAAGATCTCTCTCTCTCTCTCTCTCTCTCTCTCTCTCTCTCTCTCTCTCTCTCTCTCTCTCTCTCTCTCTCTCTCTCTCTCTCTCTCTGTGGGGTTTCCTAGGGTTTCTCAGTTGTATCTTCGATGCGTTGGAGTAAATAATTGATCCTCTGCTGTCTACCAGTGGCTCTCAGCAGGCGGCGCCAGCGGGGGGGGGGGGGGGGCTGAGCCTCCAGGAGGGGGGGGGGGGGGGCGAGCATCCACCCATTCACCGCGGATGGATGTCCATGCCTGGAGGGGCAAGGCGTGGGGGGGGGGGGGATTAAACACCACCCTGTGTGTGGTCTCTGTCGAACCAGCGTCTATTTGTAGTAACGTGTAGCTTGGGTTCTGTCTTCTGCTGAGCGTTATGAATTATGAATGGGAGTATGAGCGATGTGAGCGATGCGATGATCGCAGGCTGCTTGACACAGCGGCTGGATGCCTGGCGTATCGCGGTGACTACAACTCAATGCCTGGACTCTGCTTACGGTTAGCCGGCCAGCGCCCCCGTCACCATATATCACTTTTAGAAACTCACTTTTTATTTAAAAAAAGGGCGGCATGTGGCTCAGGAGGTCGAGCGGGGGGTTGGCTGGTAACCGGAAGGTCGCTGGTTCGATCCCCGGCTCCTCCTCCTCCTAGCTGAGGGTCGAGGTGTCCCCTGAGCGTGACGCCCTCACCCTGACTGTTCCCGACGGGCTGCATGTCGCCCTGCGTGGCTGACGCCGCCGTCGGTGTGTGGATGTGTGCATGAATAGGAGAACGTTAGGCCATATTGTAAAGCGCTTTGAGTTGATGCTGGTTAGAAGTCCATTTACCAAAATTAAAAAATGTTGCCTGTATGTATGTATGTATGTATGTATGTATGTATGTATGTATGTATGTATATATGTTTTAACCTTAAGGTGTGATGTTTTCAAGATTTTTTTTTACTTTCATCTATGAATAAGTGCATTATCTTTTTTTGGTTTATTTTGGAGATTTAACATTCAGAGCGAGAGGCGGCCATTTCCCCCGCTCAGACGCAAGGCGTGTCTCATTATCCCCCCCCCCCGGCTGGGTCCCGGCGGACCAGACGCTACGTAGCCACCCTGACATTGGCCCCGTAACATCTTTTACGGGGCCCATCACACATCTGTCAGCCCGGCAAGAGTGAGGACCTCTCTGGGCGTCAGCCATCTTGTTTACGACACTTCAGGATCCGACGCTCATTGGCTGAGGAAGGGGACCATGTGACACGATGACCTCGTCCTCCAAGCACAGACCGTGACCGGGTTTCCCAAGGTGTGTGTGTGTGTGTGTGTGTGTGTGTGTGTGTGTGTGCGTGTGCGTGTGTGTGTGTGTGAGAGAGAGTCTTTAATTAAATCTGTCTCCAATGAAACAGTGCAGATGGATAGATAGATGTATATATTATATATATAAATATACATATTTATTATTTAGATCTATCAACTCTATATATCTATATTTCTATCCTATATCTATCTATATCTTTATGTACTATCTGCTCTATATCTACATGTATCTATCTATGTATCTATCTAATATCTGAATCAAATGTTGCACTTGCAGTTAACACTAAAAGGTACACATTTGTGATGTAAATATTCTAGTTGCTACATGTACAGGTTATGATCTGTCTGTGTCCATAATTCCAGGTTAATATTCTTCCTGTATACAATCTAACGGTAAACTGCACATATTCTCATGTTCCACGCAGCGAGGAGAGGGTAAGTGGCTGTTTGGTGCGCTGAAGAGGTCAACCAGGGTCGTGTGCACTAGATCAAAGCATGTATAATGTGTAGAGGGTGTGTGTGTGTGTGTGTGTGTACTTAAGGATGTCTTGATTATTGAAAATACTCCCAGTGAAAGACTTCAGGCAGGAATTAAACCTGATTATAATTTGCACTTTTCTGTATGTGTGTAATTTACCTCACTTTTGTTTACTGTAAATATTTGAGCTGCAATCAGGCAAATTCAGATCGGCTGGTTGACATGGCAACCACATCTTGAAGACGAATGACCAATCTACTAGAGAAGACCAGGCCACACACTCACTCACTCAGACGCACGCACACACGCACGCACGCAATCACGCACGCACGCACACGCACGCAAAAACAGGACCTCATGCTAGGGAAACACGGTTAAGCTAATAAAATTGAGGTGTTTTAAATTTCAAATCCAGGGAGGATGTTTTGACTCCAAGCCCAAGGATTCTGTGTTTGAGCCCACATGACCGGACTCTACCTGTAGGTGTCCTGGAGCGAGATGCCTTCCCTCTCCCCCACACAGAGGAACAAGTCACCTGGAGACACAAACACAAAGTGGAACCTGAACATTTGTCTCCCTTTTGTGTGCAGCCTGCTGTGACAGAAGAAAAGGTGTGTGTGTGTTTGTGACAATGTGTGTGTATGTGTGGTGTGTGTGTGTGTGTGTGTGTGAGTGTCATTGTTTGTCTGTATGTGCATTTGACTTTGTGTGTGAAAATGTGTGTGTGTCTGTATGGTCTTTGTGTGTGTGTGTTTGTGTCTTTTTGACACTGTGTGTGTGTGTGTGTGTGTGTGTGTGTGTGTGTGTGTGTGTGTGTGTGTGTGTGTATGTGTATGCATGTCCATGTCCATGCAACAGCTGTGACGCAAGACGAGGGGCGTGTGAGAAGAGGAGGAGGAGGAGGAGGAGGCAGCCTCCACTACCCTCTGCCCAGGCTTCATCCACTAGGCCCCTCACACACCGCTGGACGGTTGCCTAGCAACTGCGGACCGCGCATCGGCCAATCAGGACCAGATGCAACAGGCGTTGGGGTTTGTCGACGTTGTCTTCGGCACATAAACGCGAGACTCTGTTCTCCTTCAATTCAATTGATTTTTCTGTGTGTGTGTGTGTCATTGTGTGTGTGTCATTGTGTGTGTGTGTGTGTGTGTGTGTGTGTGTGTCGTGTGTGTGTCATTCATTCCAAGGACAAACGGCACTGTGTATAGGCAGAGTCGGGGGGGGGTGAGTCTAGGAGAGAGGATGAATGGAGCCAGGATGCTTCGTTACCTGGAGACCTTAACGGCATTAAGGACATCACTGGGGACACCACCCACACACACGTTAACACATTAACACACACACACACACACACACACACACACATACAATCACCAGCAGCGACAGCAAAGCAACAACATAGCAACAACAGAAGCACGAAACGGATAGGCTAGCTTTCCATTTAGGACGAAAGCTATCCGTCCTATCTCCTATCCATCCTATCCTCCTCTGTCCTATCTCCTATCCATCCTATCCTCCTCTGTCCTATCTCCTATCCATCCTATCCTCATCTGTCCTATCTCCTATTCATCCTCTCCTCATCTGTCCTGTATCCTATCCATCCTATCCTCATCTGTCCTATCTCCTATCCATCCTATCCTCCTCTGTCCTATTCTCCTCCTTCCTATCCTCCTCCATCCTCTAACACTTCACCACCCAGATGTGTGTTTAGGGAACACAGCAACTTCACTGGCGCCGGGCAAAAATGATAGATTCCTGTCTTAATAAAGAGACATATTCTTCTGTAAATTAATACAAATGACCCATTGGTCATTGGTTGTTGTGTGTGTGTGTCTGTGTGTGTCTTATTTTAGCTGATTTCATTGCTCTTTCAAGCTGGCCCCCACTCACTCTCTTTATCGCTGCTGTCATCTGTTGCCTGATATTTATTTTACGTCGTTAAAATATATATTTTCTCTCTCTCTCTCTCTTTCTCTCTTTCTCTCTCTCTCTCTCTCTCTCTCTCTCTCTAAAGCATGGCATCATTTTCCTCCACTGACGTTTGTTCCTATATATTTGAATGCATAAGGCCCTAATAATTGTTAATAATTGTAATATTTTCCCACTGAAGGCACGACTGCAGGAATCCAGCCTCTCCTATTGTTCACATTTGAAACATCTGGCGAATATCATTGCTGAAAACATCAAGGGTTCGTCTTCAAAAGCACCCTGCTGGGCCCCCTCAAGTTCTCCAGTCTTTAGTTTAGTTTTATCCAACTGAAAAATGAGCATTAGGGTACTAAGCAGCACCCCCGACTGAGTCCTACCCCTACTGAGCACCACCCGTGTGTTCCCTAACAGCAAGCCATCGTCTTCCGGATCCATCCGGAACCTTCAACACTTCCTGAATAAGGTAAGGCTCTTCGTATTTAAGGGAATTCTACTCTTGGGAAAAGCGGACGTAGGAACGCAATGAGCTGCTACGACAGCGTTTGAATTGAGAGTTCTGCGTCGCTGATTCCGATGTCACTAAAGTCTCTATTTCAGTCTTCTTCTGGTGCTTTTCGTGACGTGAAGAAGATGTAACTCCTGCGTTCCAACCGTATCAGGGCAGACGAAGCTGGACGGCACGTCTCGCTATAATTTGTATATATCTCGCGATAATTATAATTTGTTTAAGCTAAGGCAACGGTCTCTGTGGGCTACGCCGGTGACGAAGACACCAACAGCTAACTACGTCATGGCTCCCTACACCAAAGTAGTAGTATGACTCCACCATCAGAGGATTTCCCCCCTTGTGTCAATCCTTGGCGGTTAAACGGGTTCTTTTAAATCAGTGTATTATATTTCCATTCAGGGCATTTAGCAGGCGCTTTTATCCAAAGCGCTTTACAATAGGTCTGTTTGTCAGAAGAAAGAGAAACAATATATCGCTTCGGTACAGTAAGGACGTTCATAGAGCCGAGGGCCAAGCACTAACAATCACTAGGTTAACCCGTTCCCCGTACACAACAGAGATAGCTATGGGATAAGACGCTACACAATGCTAAGTACTATTAGTTTAGTGTACGGATAAGACAAAACCAGCACTGACGTAAACACTGCCCACTGACTGTGCTCACTGCATGCTAATAGTGCAGTGAGCTGGGGGGGGGGCGTAGGCAGGGAATAGAACACTATAAACTCCTTTCACCCTGCCCACCTTCTTGTAATGCAGAGGGGAAATACGGCTTTATTGGGCTTGCGGTCTTTAAAGAGAACATTAGCATATCCTCGCTAAAGTTTGTCGAAACACTCAGAGGTGTGACTGTGTGTGTGTGTGTGTGTGTGTGTGTGTGTGTGTGTGTGTGTGTGTGTGTGTGTGTGTGTGTGTGTGTGTGTGTGTGTGTGTGTGTGTGTGTGTGTGTGTGTGTGCGTGCATGTTGAGGGAGTGGGGGTAATGTGAATGTAACAGTTGGGCTAATGAGAGCTTAGCCCTGAGTTTTGTATAGGACAATCAATTGTTTATTTGCCCCGGATGGACGCTAATTTAATAACAATAACTTGAGTCATGATTTGAAATGGAGGGACTGACGTTCACTGGTAACAGGGATGGTTTGTGTACTGGGAATAGCTGTGGAAGCTCCATGTTTGCATTTGTAACGGGTTGGTGTTTGTCGACATAAAATGAGCTGACGTAAAGGCAAAGTTTTGTGTGCTACTCAGGGATCCATCGTTTGGAATAATTCTGTCTCCCTTCTTCTTTTAATCTTCTTGAGTTAAATAATCTGTCCTCAGACCACATATCTCGAGCCTGTGATGAAACATCGGGAAACATTTAATTAAAACACAAATTCCTGAGGAGGCGATTCCGATGGCTGTAAAAAAAAAATGCCCGAACAACATTGACCTGTGTGGAAGCTGAAAAACCCATTTCTACTTCTGCTCTGTAACTATGTACTGTACCGGATCTGAATTGGATTGGCCATTAATGTATGGATTCGACCTCACCTCCTCTGCCCCTGGGCACAAACCCTTCTGTACAGACAGGAAATTACAGCGTAAGTACTGGTGCCACTTACCTGTAGTCTCCCCCAGTATTTCCTCTCTCTCTCTTTGCCAAGTTTTTGTTATTGCCCTTTTTGTCGCCGTCGTCACCATCATCACCACTGTCGTCATCGTCCTTCTCTTCCTCCTCCTCCTCCTCATTAAAGTTAAAGTTAAGGTAGCTAACTGAACTGATGAGTGCATTGGCAGAGTGTGCACAGGTAGCTGGGCAGATGGGTAGACAGACAGGCCTGTCTGTCCAATCATTTCATTCGGGCTGAATGAAACGATTGGACAGGCTTATCAAAGTCCCGTGACAGCCACGGATACCAGATTTTATTTTTCGGTCATAGCGTTTGATTTATTGATTTCTCTCATGGGGAATTTCAACAAATATGTATAAATTGCTTATGCTTCCTTTTAAAATAATATGTACTCCCAGCAGCCGACCTGGGATCAGTACGGTTAGCCAGTTTCAACGGAGCTGGGCGGAGACGCATTCCACGATTCCACATCTACCAACAGAGCACCCTATCGTCAGCCAAGGAAGCTTGGCACACATTAAAAATGGATTATGGTGTTTGAACATAAATCTCCCCCCTACACAGAACTGTAATTGCTACCCAGAAGACGTTGTATCAAGGGGGCCAGGGGCAGGGTGGAGGGGCTCTGTTTGAGTAGCAGAGAGATACCATAAGTAAAGGCCTTGCACACACACACACACAACCCCTCCCCCCCCACCCCCCATCACCTCTGAGTTTTCTTGGAGACAAGCTAGAGGGAGGGAGTTAGAGAAAGGAACAGATCACACGTTGCAAAGATAAACAGACAATTTTTAATTTCATTTATTTACGTTTGTCTTTATCTCTTTGGCTTTATTCTCCTGATGGAGATGTCAAACTAAAACTATCTGATGTTAAAACTATCACACACACACACAAACGCACACAAACGCAGATTGGGGCCTTAAGTGTGTGTGCTTTACAGCGACGCCAAACATATACTAAGGTGTTCTCCCCGCGTCTTGCAGTGTGTTCTCTGAGTGTGGCCATGATCAGAACGCAGCCCTCCACTTTTTCACCATCATCACCATCACCACTGTCGTCGTCCTCCTCATCCTTCCTCTTCTTCTCCTCCTCCTCCTCCTCCTCCTCCTCACATTCAAGGCATTTATCAGGCGCTTTTATCCAAAGCAACTCACAACCATTCATACACACATTTACATCGGCCAATTAAAACCCGCACATGGGAACTCAGGGGGGGGGGGAAACTAGAAGGTTCTCTCTTTTCTTATGCAGCTTACCCATCGTCGTGAGCCGACCCCCAACACGACGGTTCACAACGGCGTACAGAGAGCAGCAGCTCTGATTCCAAACACTCACCGAAAACCCGCCCATGCGTAGACTTATGGATCATCAGTTTGAAACGGTGGGCAGCAATAATTTCTCTCTCTTGTTCGTGAATCGACCAGAAATCCTTGGAGAGACTCTGATGATAATAATAGACCTCAGAACGACTGCAGAGGAAGAAAGCGAGGAGGAAGACATGACTGTTGGCGGTGGAGAGAGAGAGTCTCGCCTGACAGCCACTGATTTCTTTGATCTGCTGTGGAAATAAGAGGCCCCCCTGCCAGGCCGGGATTTGTTCAGGAACATTCTCGGCGCCCGACGTACCGTCGTACCCAGGGATATATTTCACATCGACGCAGATTAATTCCCATTATCCTCCCCGCCTCCATCGTCACCAGGAAACCATTAACTCTCTGATGCCGTTCCTTCCGATGGGAACTCTGACATAATGCAGCAAAACCAACTGTTTATTTTTGTCTTGGGTTTGGGTTTCTAAATCGTTTAGAGCCAGAAAGATCCTTTTTAAAGGGTTATGAAATGGTAGATTTGTTTTTTTCTCTGATAAACATGCTAGTGATAATCTGTTCAGCTAACTTTACGCTATCGGTCTGGGATTTAGGGTCTCCATTGATCGGACACTGGCGTTGATGGTATAACTTGTATTCTTTTATCTGAGAAATATTGCACTTGTATTATTATGTATTGTGTGTCCTGTGGTTTCAATAGAGATATGCTGGTGGTCTATTTTTATCTGTTGAACGTTTAATTTTTACAGCTTATGTATAGGAATCTGTGTAACCATTGCATGTTTCAGACTTCAACTCACACACAAATGCATGCCTTTCACATTAGCACACACACACACACACACACACACACACACACTATGTATATATTGATTAACCACCGTCATGGAGAAACCCTTGCAGTATTCAAAAAGGTTACATGCCTATAGGTATACTCACAAGTCAATCAGCACCATGGACAGAGACACACAGAAGAGACGACAACGTTTCTGCTAGATTTGGAGGTGGAGCTCCCAAATCCTAGCCCAATCAGACACACATCTCATGGGCGGGGCAAAACATGTTGTTTCACTACTGTGCATTTGAACTTAAATTTGAAAGGGAAAAACATTTAAAAAAATAAAGATTCTTCCACTTTATGCCACTGGTCGGTACAATGACTTAATCAAGGCTTATAGGCATAGGTCTATAAGCCTTTAAATTGTATTTTTTATAAATGGTATACTGTTTACAGTGTAGCCCACCAAATTGTTTAATTTTAGACAGCAAAATGCGAAGCTGCACCCTAAATAGCTGTTGATAGCCAGGACTACGAGAATGACGCGTGTGGTTTTGTGTCTTCTAAAGTCTAAAGTGTAACTTTAGACTCAAAACAAAGTTTTTGTTTTAAGTTCTGGTTAAATATTTAGTGTACATTCCCTTATTGAATCTGCGGCAGACATAAAATATCGTCTTGTTTAAATCTGAGTCCAGTTGCAGAGGGCTGGTGTATTTATTGATTGATTTTCAATCCAGCGACTGGTAAACAATCGTTTCATACGTTCAGACGCTCACACTGGCTTGTTTGTTTAACTCGGAACGTTTACCGGAGGAAATTGTCATTTTTTCTTTCTTGCAGACAGACCATTTACAATGCTATTGTCCTGAGGCGACATTTGAACGCTGTATTTGGTTATACACTCAAGATGGCGTTCATAACAATTCTGTAATGTAATTCGATTTGAGCCTCCTGTGGTCATTTCAGAATCATTAAATTACCACAGCAGAACGATCAAATTAAAATGTATCATTGAATTGAAATACATTTATTGGAGCTTTTACATGGTGTGATCTATATTTTTTGGTCTCCTTTCCCATAAAACCTGCAGTCTTCTCTCTTAAACTGTAAATTATCACTTTTTGACAGCAATCGCTTGCAACTGATGTTAACAGCTGACCCTGTTCATGGTTTTCCAGAAAATTGGCGTTCAGGGTGTCTTCAGTAGATATGAAGCATAGGCCTACAACATCCTGTGACCCATCTTATAGATCCAGACACAATAGCTACATCAACATCATATCCATATCATACTCACAGTGGGAACTAGTTTGTCTCAGGAGGCTTAACCGCAACACCTGATAAGCTTCCTTGAGTAGTCCCCACCTGCTCTTTGAAAGTAGTTGAAGGAAGTGACAGTCCTAAAGTCACAAAAAAAAGTCACATTAGTCACGCAATTCAATTAATTAACAAAGTGAAAGAAAAACGACAGGGGATATATTTCATCAATTTTCGATTTGTGATTTCGCAAGATCGCATCACAGCCAATCAGACTAACGAGACTCATGACAAACTCTCTCATTAATTAATATTCATCCACAACTACAACCGTTTGCTATTTAAAAGTCTCTTTTTTATATTTTAACAATGCATTTTGAAATTAAAATTATTTTTGCTAAGGAAGTTTCTTAACTGAGTGAAATGACCAATGCTATGAGCAGGTCGGATTATCTTATGGGTGGATGACCATGAGTGCACACGAGGGTGGGCCTCCATCCTCAAGGTGACACCCATTTCCTCTCACTTTCTCTTCTCGTTGACCAATTACTACACTCTCACTCTGGGGCTGGGAGAGACCATCTGCACCGGCGGAGAAGGGGAGCACTAAACATGTTGCATTGATTTCCTGCAGGCAAACATTAAACACACAAAGAAATACCATATTTTTTTTGCGTCGAATAATGTGTTTTTCTCGTTTAATCATATAAAAAAATATAATATATATAATTCGTGAAGCAAGCTCACAACTCGATTAGAGGGTGGGTTTTTATTTAAATCGACTTAAACCAATCCACTTAAATACTCAGAGGAGACGCTCAGGATCTCATTAGCCCCTTCAGAATATTTATGTGTGTAATATTAGCCCCAGAATTTATTTATTTATTTAAATAGTCTACAACAACAAAATTTAAATACTTTTTTTTTTTTTTCTGTAATTTGCACAGCATTTTTGCACTAGAATCAACCGTGGCTGGTGCCACTACCACTGGAACACTTTACAATACACTTTACACTGCACTTCATTAATTATTATAACTTACCACTGTCTTAGTTTATCTTATTATTACTTACTACTTTATTATCGTCATTTACTTTATCTTGTATTGTTGCTGCTACGTGATTGTTAAGGAACCAAGCCTAAGAATTTTACTCTTGTGTACTTACACGTACAATAAGATGTAATAAAAGTGATTCTGATTCTGATTCTGATTCTGGACTGAACATGTGTAACTTTAAGACGCTCTCCTCTAGCCCCCCCCCCCCCCCCCCCCCGCCCCTCTGACTGGAGCCACAATGGTCTCGTCCAGCTCCTCCGCTCTCCAGCGTTTCCACTGCCGCTGCTGCTTCCCCATCAGTGTCTCCAGTGCTGCTGCTGCCGCTGCTGCTGCTGCTGCTGCTGCACAGCCCGATTTCACACGTTGACACTGGCTATTTTCTATTTTTTGCATGATTTTTTATTCCTTCTTCTCGGACCATGTCAGCGGGGGAATGAGCCGCGTCTCGCCTTGGAGGTCTGGCGCAGGAGCAGGAGCGTGTGGGCAGCTTCCCCCTGACGTCCTGCAGGACTGGGTTCCTCTGATGGTGATGCCAGCTGTGTGAATCCGGTTACCTTTGCAGTGACTGCACTTGACATTGATCCGTTTAAGGAAGGCGCTGACCGCGAAGACATCCATTGTGAGTATGATTAAAAAAAAATCTTTGTATTCCATTGACCTTCGATGCTCTGATTCTGAGGGGGTCTTTTATTCGGGTACCCCGACCATGCCCGTGGCTCAAGGTGATTTTTCTCTTCTCTTACACCTCCAACTCTGAACTGATGTGTGCGAAATGCAGAAGTGGGAGGGATCCTGTGTGTGTGTGTGTGTGTGTGTGTGTGTGTGTGTGTGTGTGTGTGTGTGTGTGTGTGTGTGTGTGTGTGTGTGTGTGAGATCGTGGAGATCGTGGACCGTGTAGTGCAGCCATACATCCAGCCGTCATTGACACTGTTAAAAAGCTGACACTGAATACGTTTGACTAGTAGAGAGAGAGAGAGAGGAGAGAGAGAGAGGGGGATGAGAGGGGATGAGAGAGAGAGAGAGAGAGAGAGAGAGAGAGAGAGGGGGGGGATAGGGATGAGAGAGAGAGAGAGAGAGAGAGAGAGAGAGAGAGAGAGAGAGAGAGAGAGAGAGAGAGAGAGAGAGAGAGAGAGAGAGAGAGAGAGAGAGAGATGGTGGAGGGATGGGGGAGGGATGGGGACCGGGAAGGCATGCATGATGTAATGCACTTGAGACATAGCCAAGGATTCTCCTCAATTATCGTTTTTTTTACACCGACAAGAGAATGAGATCAGGGTCTTCGGAGTCACGGTTCCCTGGGTTTGTTTAAGCGTAGAGGATGCTCGCTGTGGTCGTTGTGTCGCTGTCACAGAGACATTAGAGCAGCATAAACGATGATTCTACTGGTGTTTCAGTAGCCTAGTGGATACACAATTCTACTGGTGTCTTTGCGCTCGCGCTCTCTCTCTGTCTCTCTCTCTCTCTCTCTCTCTCTCTCCTCTCTCTCTCTCTCATGTCCGTGTGTCTCTCATGTCTGTGTGTCTTTCCCTCTCTCTCATTTCTGTGTGTGTGTCTCTCTCGACCACACACAGACTGTAAGCTGCATTATATTCATGTTAAACACTCAGCCTGTACCTGACGTTTGTTTCTTTTGCAAATATCTATAATTGTGTGTGTGTGTGTGTGTGTGTGAGAGAGAGAGAGAGAGAGAGTGTGTCTAGTATTGAATCCATCCAATCCGGCCACACACAGCGGCTGTCTGGACACCGCTCCATTCAAACAGCAGGCCTCGGGTCTTGTCAATGCACGAGATATGTACGATATCTTGCGAGCGCACGCCATATGGCTATTAGCGTCGGCAGTCTGTCACATTGAGCTGAGACGATGCAGAGACGGTTTAGAGCTATTAAAGGATTCAACCTCAACGCAAAAACGCCATCAGTTCAGTTGACCCTTTCCCCGTACAAAGTGTCATTCGAGGACTCGATGAAACGACGCAGACCCTACACTGCCGACGACGCCAACAGTCGCACTGAGGAGCGACTGTTGGGTTCCGGCATGTGGTTTGGTTTGTCTTGCAGCTAAAACATCCCCAGCCACAAGTCAAACTCGTGAGGGTGCCACGCAGAACCCTCACCTCCGTCTGTGTCCTGTGTTTAATCTCTGTCAATTTGCCGCTCGCTTGACCTGGTTGCTGGGGGTTGTGGGTAATGTTAGAGGCCGCACATGGACGCGCGCACACACACACACACACACACACACACACATGCACGCGCACACACCTGATGCACAAACATGTTCTTATTTGTGTGTGTGTGTGAGGTGTCTCTTCACACTTATCCTCCACCCGTCCCATGTTTTGTATTCAAAGGGGGCGTCCATCCAAACACAAAGTACATAACGAAGCTCCGTGGGCATTGATTGATGGCATTTAAATTCCTGATTAATTCCGAGCCACATCTCCAGCCATTTTTTTCGTTGTTGACCAATCACAGCTTGTGTTCCGATGCAGAAGATTGGTTGAGCCTCTGTAACACAGAGGATTCCAGTATCATGATAGGATGATATTGATTAGGTAAGTAATGGAAAGGTAGTACAATTTCTGCACATACCTACTGTCTGTCTTGTGCAGTCACATTGCGTGTAGCCTCTGTTATCCAACGGTCATGCAACGATCAGAACACGCCGCTAACAAAGTCAGCCCTAAATGGAAATTTCCAGGTGCGGGAAATGAATAAAATAATAATCCTGCCGTGTTTGTAAGCCCCGCCCCTGCACTGAACCCGCTGCTTTCTCTCGTTAGCCGCACCCGTGGTTGGCTGCTAATTAGCGACATCGCAGATGGCTCAAAAAGTGGAGAGGACTTTTAATTTGTTGAAGCAGGAGTCCTCCTCCCAAACGTGCTCCACTGTCTGCGTAGCGGCTCTCTAAAGTTGTTCACCTGTGGGGGTACTTTTGGCGAACGACTGAACGCCCCACCGAAGGACCCACCGAATATTTAGTCTTTGTTGACATTCACTATGTCAAAAAAAGGGAGAGAATCAACAAATCAAAGAATTTCCCATCCAGGCTCAATAAAGTACATCTTATTTCTCTTGCTTTTATTAATTAAACCTTAAAAATAAAGTATTAATTGTTGACCCCCGTTATGCCCCGGACCCCTGTCTTAACCCACCTATGGGCCGCGAACCAGAGATTTAGAACCACTGTTCTGAATCTAGACCATGTTCGATAGTATCCCATTGCTGTGTGTGTGTGTGTGTGTGTGCGTGTGTGTGTGTGCGCGAGCGTGCTTCCGTGGCAGCGATTAGATGGATCTGGAGTGTCTGGCGTTCTTGGCAGGCGAGCGGACGCCATTTGTATCGTGTGTATCTGCTTTCGCTGGGGGGGAAGAAATGTGAATGAGATTTATTTCACAACCACACTGTGGTCTGAGCTTTACCGCGCAATCGGGGCCCGACAGTCCATTCATAAAAAACACACCATTGCACCTGGTGCTGGCGTTGCCAAAGGAAGAGGAAAGGAAAGAGATGAGGACTAATGTGCGCCGTATTCTGTTTCCCAGAATGCATCGGTCGAGCTATAGGTGTCTAAGCGAGTGCACTGCAGTCTGGAAAACCGAGTACCGCGCGTGGGGCCGTAAGTCAGCATCCACATGGAGTGTGATGAGCAGACGTCACTCTCGTTTTCTCACTTTTTCTCACTTTCAGGTGTACTGTAGCGTATGTGTTATGTGTTATATATTGTGTAGTGTGTGTGCATGTTACATTGTGTGTGTGTGTGTGTGTGTGTGTGTAATGTACTGTATGCTACTGCATGTGTTTGTGTGTGTGTGTGTGTGTGTGTGTTATGTACTGTATGCTGTGTGTGTGTGTGTGTGTGTGTGTGTTATGTACTGTATGCTTTGTACTCTGTTTTTGTCTTTGTATGTTATGGTATGGTGTGTGTGTGTGTATGTGTGTGTGTGTGTGTGTGTTATGTATTCATGCTATGTGTATTTCTGTGTGTGGCGTGTTATGCAGTGTGTGTGTGTCTTGGAATGTCACGTAGGCTGTGTGTGTATGTCAGATGCTTGTGTATTTACGGTGTGTATACTATGCGTGTATACATAAGCTATGTTAGTTACAGATGACCCGTTTCGCCCTCATGCAGTCGGTACACAACATAAACTATGAACCAGGAAAAAGCAAATGCCCTCCATTAAATCATTCAAATTTCCAGCCCTTGTCTCGTATAATCTGTATCTCGTTTCCAGCTGTGCTGGAAACGAGATACAGATTATGCGGGACAAGGGCTGGAAATTTGGCTGTCTAGGTATTTAATGAGCTGGCTGCGATTGAAGCTTGCGATGGACGCTGTGTCACATTGTGACAAACGTCAGTTTTAATTCATCAAAGCCAGGGTCATCAAAGTCGTGTCGACTTCCTGTGCAGCAGGAAGCCTCCCTTCATATCTACCGACGGATGCTGTGTTTGTTCTGTGTACTCTCTCTCTCTTTCCCCTCTCACTCTCTCTATCTCTCTCTCTCCTCTCCCCTCCCGCTATCTCCCTCTCATCATTCCCTCTCTCTCTCTGCCTTCATCTCTCCCCGGATAGTCCTTCAATCTCTCTTCCTCTTCCTGCCCCCCCCCCCACCCCCCCCTCTCTCTCTCTCTCTCTCTCTCCCTCTCTCTCTCTCTCTCTCTCTCTCTCTCTCTCTCTCTCTCTCTCTCCTCCTCTCCTGCTATCTCTCTCCCCTTCTCTGTATCTCCCCCACTATATCGCTCCCGCCTTCTCAGCCGTCTCCTGCTCACTTCCTCCCCCTCTATCTCCAATCTCCATCTCCTTCTCTCCCTCCCCCTCTCTCTCTTCCTATTCATCTCCCTCTCTCTGCCCCTCTGTCTCTCTATCCTCCTCCTCTCTGTATCTCCCCCACTATATCGTTCCCGCCTTCTCTGTCCTCTAACTCTCCCTCCCCCTCTTATCTCCCATCTCCATCCCCTTCTCTCCCTCCCCCTCTCTCTCTTTTCCTATTCATCTCCCTTTCTCTCCCCCTCTCTCCCTCTCTATATCTCTCTCTTCCTCCATGTTCTTTTGATGTTACAGCAAAGGGGAATATTGCTGAATCACCCCCACCTGGGCCTTCAACTCATATAGAGTGTGTGTGTGTGTGTGTGTTCTTACTGCTTCCTTATCTATCTATCCCGATTCCCGATTGTTCCCACAAATGACATCAACAGAACAGAAGACATTCCGGAACACGCTAATTCTCCTGCACCCCCGATAACCCGCGGACTGACCCGTGGACACCGAGCCGCTGTCTGTGTTTACTCTGGGATAGAGGGCTCCTCTAAAGGAGGGTAAATATATATAACAGTGTTCCTGGGCTCAAGCCTCTGAAAGACGCCATGTTGAGGCCATCTATGAGTTATTTTATAGGGTCCTCGGGGACACCGCTGGGAGACCTCTTCTGGAGAGCTATATTTCCTTTTACTGCGTTTTCATTGGAGATAAAGGGATTTATTCCTGGGTGCTGGAATATCTCCAAAAGGAAAATCCCATTTGGTACGGTTACCATTAAGTCCCGTTGCATCTGCTTTCATCCAAAGTGTTTTTTACGAGCGCCGCCGCCGCCATTCATGGGTGTCGTCGATGACGGCGACGCCGAGGATGTGTCGACGTCACTTCTTTCTGAATCCCGTCGAGAATGTTGCCGTGATACACGGTGTTAATTACATTCACACTGTGTAACATCGCTGTCTAATCACTGCGGTCGCAATAGTCGCTTCATTCAGTCGCTCTGCTGTCCCTGTCAACACCTGCAAATGTAAAGACAACATGGCGGCTGCAGCTGTCTGCCACCAAGGAGGGCAGCATGCTCCCGCGAGAGAGGAGGCTGCAGGGTTCTGGAGGAGGCTGCAGTTCTAGAAGCGCAGTTCTAGAAGCGCAGTCCGAGAACGGCAGTCCTAGTACCGCAGTCCTGCGATCCCAGTTTTCCTGATACTGCCTCCAGGAGCTGTGAAACACCATGTGTTTATTATATATATACACAGTAAGTGGTTTATGAAAGGACCAATGTGTTGTTATTATTAGGTAGAGCTTTGGCCATAGCGTGATTGCAACAATGTCACGGTTCTGTCTGTCCTCTCCACCTCCCACAGTCTTGATCCCACACTGAGGTTTTGGTATTTATTTGGAGAATATGGGAGTCTGCAGAAGGAAGACTACACAGGATTCACTTTGGTGATCGGGCGGAGAAAAACAGACTTCCACGCCCTGCTAAATAATTCATTTGTGTGTGTGTGTGTGTATGTGTGTGTGTGTGTGTGTGTGTGTCTGTGTGGGAAGTAGCTGTAGCACCAGTTAATTCCATGGACCGAAGCATCGCGATTCATCAAGTTGTGCGTGGAGCGCAAGCTCCGTACACTTGGGTGAATTTAAAAGGCATCTAAATATACCGTCATTAAGACTCTGTCAAGGGAGTTTTGTGAGGCCAACCTTATCGCCTTACACTCTCTGTTCTTATTGGCTCGTTAACATGGTCGACAAACCTCTCAACGTGCAGAAAAGCCCATTCCCTGCTGTGTGCCTACTCTGCAATCCAACAATCGAACCAAAGCAAAGTCCTATAGCTCTAAGACAATGCTATCAGATTTGTCCCTGTGCTGTGAAACATAAGTAATTCTAAACTAAAGTAGTTCCACCTGCCTGTTCAAAAAGCGAAAAACATGATAATACACTAGTTATGTTGTTTATACATCCATAGATAAATAGCCACCCAAACTAAAGCTAAATTAGCTTTTATTGCCCATTGTAAGTGCGCGCGCGTGTGTGTGTGTGTGTGTGTGTGTGTGATCGGTGCATTATTAGCTTGCAGGAGCTATCCTGCTTGTATGCAATGAACCCTTGTTATTTGCCCGCTAACGGGGCAGGCATGGGGCTCAGGAGGTAGGGCAGGTTGGCTGGTAACCGGAAGGTTGCTAGTTTGATCCCCGGCTCCTCCCTCAGATCCGAGGTGGTGTCGAGGCGTCCCCTGAGCGAGACGCCTCACCCTGACTGCTCCCGACGAGCTGGCTTGTCGCCTTGCGTGGTCGACGCCGCCGTCGGTGTGTGAATGTGTGCGTGAACGGGTGAATGTCAGGCAAAATTCTATAGCTGCTTCGAGTGGCCCACTGGTTAGAAAAGCACTTTATGAATGCAGTCCATTTAACTAAACCCCCTCTCTGTCCCTGACAACACCGTCACTGGAGCGGTCCATGTGATTTATGCACGCTCATCTCTCAGCGGGGATCAGCACATGTCCTCCCGGTCGCTCGCTGCCCGCCACTGATTAGGCCGTAATTAGCAATATAAGCACCAGCGGTTTAAGAATCCAGGTCGCTCACATTTTCTGTTCCGGCTTACAGTAAAACAAAGAGAGAAAGCAGGGGAATACGACGAAAGAGAGAGAGAGGGGGGAAGCCACAAGTGGCTAATGAGCGTCTTAGTTATGGCTGACGCGGCGTCATTTCTTTGTAGCATCCATATTTGATGCCGTCTTCTCGTGCATCAGCAGTTCAGCAGTGCACACACTATTTTTTTTTGTGCTGATTTGCTCGTAGATCACCACGGCGAGAGTTCAGGGAGCGCATTGAACGGAGGCTGCCGGCTCCGCTGCGAGACGGTGAGTCACAGGCCCGCCAGGAGCTTGAGGTTGTCTGACTCCCTGCCCCCGAAAGGAACTGGGTTCGATTTCCCCCCCCCCCCCCCCCCCCCCAGCTCCATGTTCACAGTCTGTAGGCGTCCCTGAGGAAGATGCCTAGCCCTTATACCTGCTACTTAATGTGATATGCTACCCTTAACCTACTCCTTGGTGACCGGCCTGTAGAGCAGGTTGGCTGGTAACCGGAAGGTTGCTAGTTTGATCCCCGGCTCCACCTAGCTCGAGTGTCGAGGTGTCCCTGAGCGAGACGCCCTCACCCTAACTTCTCCCGACGAGCTGGCTGTCGCCTTGCCACCGTCGGTGTGTGAATGTGTGCATGATGAATGGGTGAATGTTAGGCAATATTTTAAAACGCTTTGAGTGGCCACTGACTAGAACTGGTTGGAACTGCGCTATATAAATGCAGTTCATTTATTATTTACTATCCACTGTATCGCTTTAACCATAAAAGTCCTAAACTGCCTTTTTTTTTAAATTTCGTTTCGTTCGGTTTATTTATGAGCAGCTTTTCAACCTGTGGTCTCTGACTCTTGGCCCAGTTGAGAAACGTTGAGCTGGACCCAGTGGTAGTAATGACTCGGGCGCATCGGGCTCAAGCCAGGAAGCCATGTTGTGTCCGGTCCGATCTTGAATGGGGGGGGGGGGGTATGGGGGTATGGGGGTATGGGGCTGCCATGTGTCGCACCCAGCCTGCCAGAGACAGACCCCCGTCTCGGGACTAAACGCCAGCCGATCTCTCCCCCCCCCCCCCCACCCCCCCGTCTCCCTGAAAACCCCAGCTGGGAGTCTGGCCGCCTGCCTGGAGATTGTCTGGGTCTCTCCTGTATCGGGGCTTTGTAAGGATCCCCTGAGTGCCGCCTGGCAAGGGAACGCTTGCTCCAGCACGTCCTTGCCAGAGGGCACACAGCCCTGTCGTTGTGGCCCCAGTGAGAGAGGGCCGACCACTGGGGAAGCCACCGCAGGCCTTCCCCCGTGGACGGACTCTGGCATGAGGACAGAAACGGGAGACCGGAGACAAGGGGAGCCATTCAGAGGAGGCAGCAGGCGTTGGACCTGATGCTGCACCGAGGGGGATAAACGACGGGGGAATGGTAATCGTCGCTTTTAAATACTGATACGGTGTTGGCGGAGGTGCGAGTGGCCCTCGCACAGCGCATCATGCCATCGAGTGTTTCTGTTTAAACACTGAATTTGCGATGAATAACTCCTACGTCGTTTTTTTTAACACTACGGTTTTTCAGTGTCGCTGTAATTGATTGCAATTCTGTATACCGAACTGCATCCGATCGCAGGGGTACATCTGCGACGTTATTCCGGCTGAAGGAGTACGGAGCACACAGCCTCGAGAAAACAAACCACTCCACCCGCTCACCTGCTCCTTAATGACACACAGTGTGTGTCTCTTGCTGCTAAATCACTAAAGAGTAGTAAACACTAATTCCCACCACTGGTCCTTAAAACGACAGCATCAGCCGCGGCTAATGTGTGTGTATAAATACTCCACTAGCTTCCTGCGCGCTGAGACTCAATGAGATCATGCAGCGGTGAGGCCCTGTAGTAGCGGTCTTCCCTCGGGAGGCGCCGGGGAGATTACTCGGAGAGAGAACACCACCGCCACGGCCTCCTGCACAACAGCGGCGCTGCTACGATACGATTGCGTTACGCAACCGCAGCCGGGGCCGACCCATTAAGGCACACGAGCGTGAAATATGGGGCACGCAACAGGGAACCGGGCTTCGCCGATGACGCGGCGGCTGGCGCTCTTGAGACGACTGGGAGGGAGCGCGGCTCCCAGTGTGTCAGCTCTGCTTCCCGTCCCCAGCCCCGGCCCCCAGCCCCCCAGCCCCCCGCCCCGCAGCCCCCCGCCCGGCGCGGCGCGCGCGGCATGCTAAATGCTAAGTCCTCCGCCGTGGCCGCTTGGGGAATGCTAGCAGTCACTTCCAGTCGCAGGGTACGCACGGTCGGGGTTCTGCTCTGTAGTACTACGAGTGCACGGGGAGACGCTTGTGACATGTGGCGGAGAAAAACACACAACAGAGCAGAGCCGGCTCACAATGCTCCCCCCCCCCCCCCCCCCTCCTCCCCCCTCCTCCCCCCTCCCCCCCCCCCCCCCTGCTTTCTGCGTTTGATGAATCACCACCGATGAAGTCTCCAATCAGTGCTTTGTTTTGACACGTTTATCTTTACCTCCTCTCCCATCACCTGCCCCACCCGTCTCCCCACGGGTCCCGTCCCTTGTCCCCCATTCACTCTCTCCTCGCTTCCGCCTCTCACCTTCCCTCGTCACCTACCTCCTCACTCTCACCCCCCTCTCCCCCCCCCTTCCCTCCCCTCTTCACCTACCTCCTCCCTCCCCCTCCTCTTCACCTACCCCCTCACTCTCCCCCCCATCCCTCTCCCCTCACTCTCCCCCCTTCCACCCTCTCCCCTCTCCCCCTCCCCCCCCCCTTCCCCCTCCTCTTCACCTACCCCCTCACTCTCACCCCCCTCTCCCCCCCCCCTCCCCTCCCCTCTCCCCCCCTCCCTCCACCCTCCCCCCCCTTCCACCTCTCCCCCTCACCCCCCCCTCTCCCCTCCCCTCTTCACCTACCCCCTCACTCTCCCCCCCATCCCTCCCCCCCTCCCGCCCCCTCCCCGCCCCCCACCCCTTCGCCCTCAGCAGAGTCAGGATGATGTGCGAGGTGATGCCCACCATCAGCGAGGACACGGCGCTGAGCCAGCGGGGGCTCCCAGAGCATGCGCCTCCGACCCCGACTCGCACTTCGAGCAGCTGATGGTGAACATGCTGGACGAGCGGGACCGCCTGCTGGACACGCTGCGGAGACCCAGAGAGCCTGGTCCTGGCCCAGCAGCACGTCCAGGACGTGGTCTACGACCGGGACTCGCTGCAGCGCCAGCTCAGCT
>NC_140288.1:1623021-1644689 GCF_964030765.1 Micromesistius poutassou | reverse complement strand
TGTGTGTGTGTGTGTGTGTGTCTCTCTCTCTCTCCCCTCTCTCTCTGCCCTTCCAGACTTTTCGTTGCCAAGACATCTACAAACCGTCCGTCTAGTCAATGGGTTAAATAATTCAGATGTTCCTTATGCAGTTGTACATATTTCACAATATGTTCTTTTTTATCTTTGCAATGCATCTTGGGAAACATGTCTCTTTTGGTGTTTTCATGTTACATAATGCAAGGTCATGCGGACAAACAGAAATAGGAATCCCTGGCGTTCCTGCTAGCAGATATTTCCAGGAGTGAGCTTAGCAGATCGTAGAAGAAAGGTGAAAGGTCAGAAGACGCCTCTAAAAAAAGGGTCTTATGTGCTTTATAGTTTGGGGATAAGAGAGAACTCCTTCTATATGTATATATAGATGTTATGTGCACAGTATGCATATGTTTTTCTCTGTCATTCTAACCGGGCACATTCAGATCTATGTGTCTTGAGCCGTGCTAGCAAAGCACAATTAGCTTAGCAATAAGCCTAGCTATACCCGCTGAGCGTTCAGCCATTATCTTCTAGGGATGATGTGGTCCACAACTCCATGGCTACAAGTGTGCTTCTATTCTACCCGGCAACTAAAGATGGTTCACTGTCTCGATCCTGTTGAAATGAAGTCCAAAAGGTCTCTACAAGAAGGGCCTCCATTTTGAGGATTTGATTTTGGCAGTCGGTGTCATGGGTAGGTTATTTCCCCAAGCTTACCAGAGCGACAGCGACAACACATTTGTTCCCGCTCCATCTATCTAAACACCAGTGTTTGCTGGCATTCATGTGTGTTCTCTCTGTGATCGCAGAGTACTAGTACAATAGCAGTACCAGTAAACAATCATACACACATACACACACACTCACTCACACGCACACAAAACACACGCACACATGCACACACACATGAACACACACACACACACACAGAGACACACACACACGCACACACACACACATCAGATATCAAACACACTGATGTAGGTATCAAACCCGGTGTCATACCCATTCGGGCCTTAAGTTCTTCGGTACCCTCTTGTTTAACCCGTCGTCCGTCAATAGTAAAACACTCATTGAACAAAATAAACCCCTTAGCTGTTGCCCCCCCCCCCCCCCCCCCCGCGACACAAGGCGCATGTCGTGGTAGGGTAGAGTTTCACATTCTATATATAAGCCCCCCCCGGAACAGCTTGTGTCACCGAGCTATTTAAAATACAGGGGGGGGGGAGTGCCGCCTCCGTCGGCCCCCCCCGTGTCCGGGCATATGCCAAACGGCAGCGCGTCGCGGCGGTGGTGGAGCAACAACATGATGGACCTTTTCGAGGACCAACGCCTATCTGTTCGGGGGACCTGCGCTACCTGGACGCCGACCACGACCACGGCGGCCTGCAGCAGCAGCAGCAGCAGCAGCAGCAGCAGCAGCAGCACCACCACCTGGCCCGCCGGGCGTGTCCCCGCTCTACCCGGGCCACGGCGACCTCCTGCTGGCCCCCCGACAGCCGGCGGCGCGACGACAGCCTCGGCCTCCGCCGCCACAACGTCCCCACGGGGACGGAGGAGGAGGACGAAGAGGACGAGGAAGAGGACGAAGAAGAAGACGACGACGAGGACGACGAGGAGGAGAGCAGCGGCGGCGACGAGGGCGGCCACGCGAGGGCGGCCCCCCAGCGGCGGGGCTTGCGGCCCCACTGCGAGGGCCAGTGTCTGATCTGGGCGTGCAAGACGTGCAAGCGGAAGTCGGCGCCGAGCGACCGGCGCAAGGCGGCCACGCTGCGGGAGCGGCGGCGGCTGAAGAAGATCAACGAGGCCTTCGACGCGCTGAAGAAGAAGACGGTGGCCAACCCCAGCCAGCGGCTGCCCAAGGTGGAGATCCTGCGCAGCGCCATCAGCTACATCGAGAAGCTGCAGGACCTGCTGCAGACACTGGACCGGGCGGAGGCCGGCGGCGGCGCCAAGGAGCACAACGTAAGGAGGAGGGGAAGGGGGGGGGAGAGGGGGGGGGAGGGGGGGGGGGGGAGGAGGAGGAGGGGAGGAGGGGAAGGGGGGGGGATTCAGATTGTTGTGGTGTGGAGGGTTAGAGTCGGATGCACAGACAGGCAGACAGACAGACAGACAGACAGACAGACAGACAGACATATAGAGAGATCAAATTATAGATAGATAGATACACAGACAGGCTGACAGACAGACAGATAGATAGATAGACAGACAGACAGATAGATAGACAGACAGACAGACAGACAGACAGACAGACAGACAGACAGACAGACAGACAGACAGACAGACAGACAGACAGATAGATAGATAGATAGATAGATAGATAGATGCCACGATTGTTAACTGTTGTGATTGATTTGAGATTGTGATGGTCACTTAATGAGATGAAAGCTAACACAGAAATGATGTACTTCTACTACCGCTAACGTTACTACTGTTGCTGCCGCTGTTACTGATAGTGTTGTTACTGCTGCTGTTGCTACTGCTACTACCATGCTACCTACTTTGCCACTACTACTACTATTTATAATACTGCTGCTGCTACTACTCTACTACTACTATTTATAATACTACTGCTACTACCATTGCTTCTACTTTACCACCACCACTACTACTATTTATAATACTACTGCTACTACCATTGCTTCTACTTTACCACCACCACTACTACTATTTATAATACTACTGCTACTACTATTTAAACACTAACTACTACTACTCCATCAACAACCAAGACCACCTCTACATTTATGACAACAACTTCTACTACTACTGCTACGTCCTCTACTACTACTGCAACTACTAGTACCACATAGTCTGAATTAGATGATACCGGTGTTAAACTTGTTATTTGTACAGGTGGTGAGTGACAGGTACCATTGGAAGAAGTCTTCCCAGAAGTTGCAGTCCTCTGTAGACCATTCCAACGCTCCCATGACCAATCACAAAGCAGGTGTGCGGGAATCAACGCAGACTATTAACACATCATGTTATTGTATGTGTTTATACTGGATCTGGATCTGAATGTGATTGACACTGGAGCTGAATGTGTTCATATTGGATGTGAATCTGAATGTGTTTGAACTGCATTTGAATGTGTTTATATCTGAATTAGTTTATACTGGATCTGAATCCGACTATAGTGGATCTAAATGTGCGCATACTGGATCTGAATCTGAATTGGTTCATACTGGATTGTAAGATGTTGATAACGGGTCTCAAACTGATCCGAATCCGTCTATGTTATCGGAAGTGAATTAAGACAGTGTTCTGTTTATCAATGTTGTTTCCCAGGTAATGAGATGTCCAGTGCCCCAGCCTCCTACACCTGTCGTCCATCGTAAACAGCATCTCACAGGAGGAGAAGATACAGCTCAACCCGGAGGCCTCAGAACACTGAAGCTATTGGTTAACAGGCCGGTATAGTCAACCAATCACGTCGCTTCATTTTGAACTATTTCCTGGTTTGGATGATTATTGTTGTTATTTAGTATTTCCATTTCATTTATTCATTCTAGCTTTTGTTTGTTGTTTTTATTCATTTGAGCCGCATGAGATAAACATACTTTACCAAACAGCTCTTTCATAATGCGAATTTGATATGTATATATTTTTTAACGTTTGATTTTGAAATTCTTTTTTTATATAAAAAAAACATCCCTTGAATGAAGGAAATGTTGTACTTCAATATTTATACATAAAGACAGACAAATAAAAAGTATTCCAAGACAAAATAGAACCTAGATCTTTATTATGCTTGGTCTACACACACAGCCAAATCACTGACATTGTGAGGCTAGCAATGTTGCCAACCTCGTTACCGTCAACATATCCGGTCACCCCAGTAGCGTTATGACATTTCACGTAGCCTAGAACACCCTTGCCGAAATAAGTCTCCCCCCGACAATCAACAATCATCTTTTAAAACATATAAAAGCCACTCTGGACCAGCCCTGAAACACGCCTCTGCCTGCCCTAGCTTTTCATTGTCCCAACCGACGCGCATCTAGCCTAGCCTAGCTTAGCCTAGCCCCCGACTGTAACTTGAGTCAGTTCTAAACGCGGAGCGCCTCTTCCATCACGCGTTGGCATATGGAAACTTGGTGAGAGCGGGGTGTGTGTGAGGTTCAAAGCCCGCCGGGGGTAATGAAGCCTGCCCGTCCATTAGTCCCCCCTTAATCCCCCCTCAGCAGGACGGCTAGCTTCTTCGCGCGCGCTCCGCCAGCTTGTTTACATGCAATCTAATTCCGGTTAAAAATGGCGGCGCGCGAGACCATTCGCGACCGTGTGTGTGAATTCATCGAGCCTTGTTTGTCACGCGTCCATCTGAGACGCCCGGGGGGGGGGGGGGGGGGGCCGAGTGGGGGGAGCGCTTGTTTACGGTGCTGGAGGCGGCCCGTGGCCCACGGCGCCAGCGGCGGCGGCGGCGTGGTTCTGCGTCCAGATCAAGAGAGACCCGGTGCTCTCTCTGATCTCTGCAGACGACAGCGAGGGTCAGGCTGACCTCTGGCTGGGGGCACGCCTCGTCGCTCCACTCGCTCACACACACACACACACACACACACATGGACACACAGGCTAACACACACACATGGACGAACTGGCTCACACACACACATGGACACACAGGCTAACACACACATACCAACACACATATGGACATACAGGCTCACACACACACACACACACATGGACGAACTGGCTCACACACACACATGGACACACAGGCTAACACACACATGGACACACTGACTCACACACACATGGACACACTGACTCACACACACGGACACACACATGGATATACAGACTCACACACACATGGACACGCATACTAATACACACATGCCAACACACACATGGACACACAGACTAGCAAACACAGACACACGGACACACACACACACACACACACACACACACACACACACACACACACACACACACACACACACACACGGACACACAGGCTAATACACACACATGGACACACAGACTCCCACACACATAGACACTCAAACTCACACACACGTAGACACACATGTAAACTCACACATGACACACAGACTCACACGTACACACAGACACAAACACACACATACTTACAGACTTACATACACACAGCCAAACTGACCAACATACACACATACTAACATACCCACATAGACACACAGACTAATATACACAAACTAACATACACACATTCAACATACACACATATAGACAAATACTAAAATACACCCATAGACACATGTTAACATCACAAAAATACATAGACACAAGCCAACACACACACTAGCATACACACAGAAACACATATACACAAATACCAATATACACACAAAGTAACATGCATCCATGCTAACATATAGAGAAATAACAATACACACATTATTACACACATTCTTCTATATGCAAACAGGTGCACACACACACACACACACACACACACACACACATTTGCACAACATGCAAATATACTTATACACAAACAGACAATCAATTAATTCTCCTGCCCACAAATACACATTCACACAAACACACACACACACACACACACACACACACACACACACACACACACACACACACACACACACACACACACACACACACACATACACATATCCACACACTAACATGCATATATGGGTATTGCAAACGCCCACACATTTCCCCAGTGAGAGGAGAGTTTCAGGGTGCAAACACTGGGCTTCTCAGTGTTAGGGGAGACATTAATAAAATATACTCTAACAAATTCAGACGGTTGAAAAAATATCAACAGAAATAAATGGCACTATTAGGTCTTGGAGGTCTTGAAAAGGATAATCCAGGACTATAATACCCCTCTCCACTCCTTTCCCTTCAAAGTCTCTGCATATTTTATACCCAGCATCCACCGCCAGACAGAAACCCGAGAGCTCCCCCAGTAATGTAGTTTTAATGGGAGCTGGGTCGCCCGCTGTCTCTATCAGACTACAGGCCTCCTTACCCTACCCTCGCCTCCTCCCTCTCTGCTGGGGGAAATCACAACACTGATATCTTTATTTGTAAAGTACCACTTGAAAAAACCACCCCAAAAAAACAACAGTGATTTACCAAGTAGCTTACAGTGATGCAAAGACTTGCCGGTGAAGTCATATAGACCTTTGGATTAGTGGCCTCATAAACATGGAATAGATTTTCCATTTTAATCTGTTTAGTTGTGTGGCTGAAACAGTGTGATCAGAAATAGATTTGTGCGGTAGTATACCATTCGAAAACCACCCAAAAAAACAACAGTAGCTTACAGTGATGCCAAGAAATCACACAAAACTTTGGATTAGTGGCTTCACACACAGAGTCCATGTTTAATTGTATGTCTGAAACAATGTGATTGGACATTGATTTGTGTTAGAAGAATGCATTTAATCAGAAAAAGAGAAAGAACCCGGCTTATATTTATATACGAAGCATGCGTCGTCTAAGACACATTAAAGACATCTCAAAGTATGATCATTAAAGTAAAAGCAATTACAAAGTACTGCTACTTACACTATGTCTCCTCCCACTACTACTGACACTATAGTGTTATTCCTGAGCCTACACTGCTACAACTAGGATGATAATGTTATTCCTTCTTTATAAAACGATTTAAACCAACACTTTCTCCACTGCCTGCATGCTGCGAGGGAAATGGACGGAAAGTCCAGACCTGTCCCGACTTTACGAGGGTTCTCGATATCGCCGATGGCAGCGTTTACATCCGTTGGCCGAGAGAAAGTTATGTTTTAAAAGCAGGGATTCAGCGAGAGGGGGCTGAGTTTATAGGAAGCTCTAATCCCCTGGAGGGTGGAGGCCTTGTCTCTCTCTGCAGAACACTGGAGTTCACCTCCGCCGTCTGCCAGACAAGTGCTGTTGCCAATCACTGGTGTTAGTCATGGGCGCGCGGGACGACCCAGGACGCTGGTTCTTAGGAGAAAAGGACTTGTGTTTCGCCTGGATGGTAACTAATAGGCCTGGTGGAGCGAGAACTAATAATTCATTTAGACAACGACTAGGCCTAATTAAGAGACAGCATTATAAAAATACGTTTTTTAATTGATTTTTTTTTACTTTGTATGAATCTAAATATCTTTACTTTGCTGTTATCTGCAGACAGACGGGGAAAATGTTATAGATTTTCACCTTTTGTTATTTATTTTCTAATCTTTTTTTTGTGTCTTGTTATTTTCCGTTTTTATATATTTTTATTTTTTGGAGTGTGATCTTGAGTTAAACGCATAGTCGACTCGAGGCAGACGGATCCCCGTTTTAAATCAAACCGTGGCGTCAGAGGCCGGAATGGAGATGCACCACGTCACTCACACCGAATCAGAGCATGCACACTTTAGAAGAAATAAGGGTTTCAGACGTGAGGAAGAGGGACATAAAAACACCACCTCCTGCCCCTACACTTAACTCTGGCTCTGACCCCTGACAACAACTCCACCACTGATCCGTAAAAAAACAAACACGTGGAGAGAGAGGAAAAAAAGAAAAGAAAGAGCTCCTGGTCGGACTGCTAGAGAACCACGGAAGTGTCTTCATTTGGGATGTAAGCCTACTACGCGATCTGGCCATGTGCTCGGGTCATTTAAATCAAAGGCTCCTCGCGAGGGGTTTCTCGTGGTTCCCAAACCGTGATCCCCTTTGATCTCACCGACAGCTACAAGCATAGCCCCTCGACCGAGCATAGCCTCGAACACCAGGCGCAATGTCTTCCTCAGCTGTGCGCAATACAAGCTCCGCCGGGCCATCCAAACCCTCCCCACCGGCCGTCCAGTGGCTGCGAGGAGGGGGTGCTTATGGTGCGTCTGGTGTTGTCTTAGGTGCGCGTCGTTCCCAGAGATTGCCCACCACGCCAAACGTTTTGACACATTGTGAGAAATATCCGCATTGTATCGTTGTAAGCTGTCAACAACGCCGCTAAAGTAATTATCCCTGCTACGACTGCGTCATCTGCTCCTAGGGGTTTCCCATCGTCTCACCTCGTTGGTTTCCCCGTGCAAATTAACACGCATTCTCTCACGGTTGATTCATAATATTCGTCATATTTAATATGGTTTGATTTTGTTTTCAGTAAATGCGTTCGTTTTGAGTTATTTAGGTTGCATTTTTAAAAATATGATTTTTTTTACAAAGTAAAAATCACTTTAAAAACGCATTTGTATCATAACTTCTCTTAATTAGTTGGTCTAAATTAATTATGAGTTAATTATGAGTTCTTCCTCCACTAGGCCCATTTACATCTTTTTTTTCCTCCACATAAACGGCCAAACCTTCCAGAGTCCGTGTCCCATCTGTTGTGGGCCTCCTGGAGAATAAAAGCACTACAAGGCACTTCATTTAATGGTCAAAATTTGGTCCATGAAGTGGCGTAGTGCTGCTAATTATTTTAATTACTCCCTTAATGAGCTAGCGCAAACAGAGACACCCCCTCGTCCGTGACACCTCGGATGACGGCCGAGGGGGTGTTCAGAGGAGGCTTTCTGCCGCGCCGCTCTGAAATGTTACACCTCTCGCTCTGCAGCTGGGCTGCATCTGCAAAGAGCCGGGGTCTCCGGCGGAACAGAAAATAAAACGAGATAGTCTCCAAAGAAATACATAAGTCGCCGACGTCGAAAAAGGCACGGGAGAGAGAACGCGGACGAACGTGTGTTTTGGTTAAAAATCGGCGTAACCCGGTTTTCCCCCCCTCGCTGAAACTCTGGAGCTTTTAGTCATCAGGGGTCTGTGCCGGAGAGAGAGGGCCCTAAAAAAAAAACAAAAGAGTGTGGTGGTGAGTGGGAAAAACATCACTAAGGGGCAGATGTGGGAAATCTCTGCAGGGTTCTGGGGGTTGGTGGTGGGGAGGGGGGGGGGTGCGGGGGGCGAGGGGTTAGCGATAGGGGTGAGGGCGGGTGGGTGGGAGGGAGGGAGGGAGGGAGGGAGGGGGAGTCGAGCTAACCTCTCGCCTGCCTCCCGGCTGGGCCAATGGGCCATGGTAATTAGATCTGACCAATGTGGGCCCCGGGGCTCTGGCCCCCAGGGCATATAAAGGGAAGGCCCCGGTGGCAACTGCTCCTTCATATCACTCAGAGGCCTCCTCTCCCACGGGCATCTCCAGCGACCGCTGCCCTCCGCACATACTGCTGTCTCCTTACCCCCTGCTGCCCGCCTTCACCCCTCGCATCCACCAGAAGAAGAAGAAGAAGAAGAAGGAGAAGAAGAAGTAGAAGAATAAGTAGAAGTAGAAGGAGAGCAGAAGAAGCGTCGGAGGAACCATGGATCTCTTCTCTCCCTCCCAGGCGTACTACGACGAGGCCTCCTCCCCGGACAGCCTGGACTTTGGCGGCGGGGGCCTGGAGCTGGGCGGCTCCGAGGAGGACGAGCACTTCCGGGTCCCCGGTGCGGACCACCAGCCGGGCCACTGCCTGCAGTGGGCCTGCAAGGCCTGCAAGCGCAAGCCCACCACCATGGACCGGCGGCGGGCCGCCACCATGCGGGAGCGGCGGCGGCTGAAGAAGGTGAACCACGCCTTCGAGGCGCTCCGCCGCTGCACCTCGGCCAACCCCAGCCAGCGGCTGCCCAAGGTGGAGATCCTGCGCAACGCCATCCAGTACATCGAGAGCCTGCAGGACCTGCTGCACGAGCAGGTGGAGCAGTACTACGCCCTGCCCGGCCAGAGCGGCTCGGAGCCCGGCAGCCCCCTGTCCAGCTGCTCCGACAGCATGGTGAGACCTTTATCTTCCCCACCTCCTCCTCCTCCTCCTCCACACACTCCTCCACACACTCCACCACCACCACCCTCCTCCTCCTCCTCCTCCTCCACCACCACCCTCGACCCCTTCCGGCCTCCGTCCGACCCCCGAGCCTCTCTTCATGGCTCTATCGGTTCCCGATGCAGCCTTGAGCCGTAAACAGGGGCTGGGACTTCAAAGCGCCAGGGTTCACGTTCGCTCCTTGGCCCCTTGCTGCTGCGTAGCGTACACTGGGTGTTCCTCGAGGAGCGGGGAGGAAAAAGAGAGGAGAACACGGCCTTTTGGCCGGGCGTTGTACGGCGCGGATCAGCCTCTTGTCTGCAACAGTTGCAGAGATGAGGGTTAGAGTCGGTCTGCGGTTGTTTTGGGGCTTGAGTCCTTGTTTGAATTATTAACGTAATGGAGGGCTTTTATTGTGTGTTTTGTTTTTCGTCAGTGTCAGATGAAAAATTTATTTCGTCCACATTATGTGAAATAGAACGCCTCTCTGCCTTTTGCTGTTGTTTGGGTGTAGAGAGCAGATGTGCGTGCATGTCAGGGTCAATACCCTTCACAATAAAGGGCGACCTTCAAGTGTCGGACCAAAACTAAAAACTAAAAACTAAAAACTAAAACAAAAGCCTCATAGTGACGGGCGGTACGGCACGGAAATCATAGCTTCCTCATTCGCCAGACATTTTATAGTCGCTCATAAAAAGACCCGCTCAAATCCACCTTACATCAGGCCTGACCAGAACAGAACTAGGGGTCTCCTGCCCCTCTGCATTCCACCCGTCTGCCTCCATGACCGCATGTCCTGCACCCCTGCCAGGATTTTCTGGTAGATTTACTGGGAGAAAGTGTCATCTTGCACCCAGCGCGGGTGTTGCTTCCACTGGGCTCCAATCGATTGGCCACGCCGACCGAGAGAGAGCCGTGGCCCCGAGATCGCTTGGGTTCCACGCTGCCATGGACTGTGTGTGTGTGTGTGTGTGTGTGTGTGTGTGTGTGTGTGTGTGTGTGTGTGTGTGTGTGTGTGTGTGTGTGTGTGTGTGTGTGTGTGTGTGTGTGTAAAGTGTGTGTGTGTAAAGTGTGTGTGTGTAAGGGGAGGGCACTTTAGAAGTTGCTGTGAAATAACCCCCACCACCACCACCACTGCGCCCTTCTCTCTGTAAACTAAAAAAAATGTGTGTAGGATTTATCAGCTAATCCAAAAGATTTCTCTTTTTTATTTTGTTCCCCTTTTCCTCATTCCCACTCGGCGTTCATCCATTCCTCTCTCTGGCGTGTACTTGTACTTGGTGGTCATGTGAGGCTGTTTTCCGCAGTTTGAAACCTCTTTTCGAGGGGGGGGGGGGAGGGGGGGGGCTGTAGGATGTGGGGAGAGAAGGTCGATGAGTGACGGGGAACACGGCGTGTTTTGATCCTAACCCTGGTTTGTTTTGATCTCTGTTTCCTCCTCCAGGCCGAATGCAACAGCCCCGTGTGGCCGCAAGTGACCGCCCTGTACAGCGGCGGCTACTGCTACGTTAAGAACGGTAAGCCCCGCTTTACCTCAAAATAATACAACTTTGTTAGATATACAGCCAGGAGTGGTACAGCAAACGGCTTGCTGGACCGTGATCCTACTAGAACTAATGCTAACATGATATATATATATATTTTTTTTTTAAATGTAGGCTACGGATTTAAAAGTATTTAAAGTTTATTTAACTTTTTTTCTCAAATGCATTTTTTTCTTTCAAATGCTGAAATATTTTCAGTTGATGGTCAGACTGATCCAAGCCCAGTCTCTGATGTTACGACTCTCTCTCTCTCGCTCTCGGTCTCTCTCTCTCTCTCTACCTCTCGCTCTCTTTCTCTCTCTCTCTCTCTCTCTCTCTCTCTCTCTCTCTCTCTCTCTCTCTCTCTCTCTCTCTCTCTCTCTGTCGCTCTCTCTCATCTCTCTCTCATCTCTCAGCATCAAACCTGACCCTCTCCGTCCCTCCCCCAGACGGCCAGGTCAGCAAGGCGGCCGGGGCCTCCAGCCTGCAGTGTCTCTCCAGCATCGTGGACCGCCTCACCTCCGTGGAGGTCCCCCACGCCGGGCCCCCGGGGGTCCCCAGCGACGGCTACTCCTGCTCCCCTGACTCCCAGCCCCTCTCCCCAGAGAGCCCCGCCGGCCCCAGGCCCATCTACCACGTCCTGTGATCAGTGGGGGGTGGGAGAGGAGATGGACCCACAAAGCTGGGGGACGCCAGGTGGGAAGGACAACAGGAACATTTGCAGAGTGCATTACCGACCCCCCCCCCCCGACTCCCCATCCGCCCCCCCCATCCCCCAACAGTTCAAAAGCACTAGCATGTACGCTCAACCGACGCCAAACTTTCTCGAATCTGACGCCGAACTGATGCTAAACTGACGCTAAACTTCCGTTAAAGTTAGTTCAAGTGACTACACTGTTGCTAACTTGGCGCTGAATTGACGTTAAAGTTAAGCTAAAGTGACTAAACTGATGCTAAACTGGTGGCTAAATTTACACTAATGTTAAGCTAAAGTGACTCGACTGATGCTAACTTGGTGGCTAAATTTACACTAATGTTAAGCTAAAGTGACTGAACTGATGCTAACCTGACGCTAAACTTCTGTTGAAGTTAGCCCAAGTGACTAAACTGTTGCTAACTTGGCGCTGAATTGACGTTAGAGTTAAGCTAAAGCGACTAAACTGATGCTAAACTGGCGCTAAACTGACGCTAAACTTCAGTGATTAGCAACAGAGAACTTTGACGCCCAGTGGTCAGCTTTTTATATTGTAAATATATGAGATTGTAAATATATACGTGTAAATACCCGTCTATTCTATACATGCTATTCTATACCGTAATGGACCATATTTAATAATGATAATAATAATAATAAGATTTCACTTGACACATCATGCATTTTATTCAAACTCAAATGTTGTATTTAAAGTGTTGTATTTTTTTTTCTATTCTTGCTTTTAATCATCATTAAAGCTTTATTTGTTTTGTATAAGTGTTTTGTTGAGTGTTTGGTATTTTCAATTTCTTAAATTTTAGCTTCAGAATATAATAAATATTTGTTTGATGTCTATTTATACGTGACATGTTAAAGGTCTGCAAAAGTTAATACAGAACACGTATGTACGTGTGGTTTAAATGGGAAAACGATAACTCAAAGTGCATTGTAATTGAAATACATCATCATAAACAAAAATAACCAGGAATAAATATTTGAGTATGAACAGCTTTACCAATAGTTTTTCCAATCTTGACAAGAAAAAAAAGTTCCCCAATTATTGCTGTTTTCAAAACCTGAGGGTATGTAGAATATGCAATACAATTGTTAATTTGTGTGAGTGTGTGTGTGTGTGTGTATTTGGGTACACACGTTTGTGTGCATGTGTGTGTGTATGCGTGTGTTGGTGTATGTGTTAGTTTGTCTATGCATGTGTGTGTGTTTGTGTGTGTATGTGTGCCTTCATGCATGCGTGGGTGTCTGTATTTGGCTGTTATTAGGCTTTCAACTTCAAATCTAAACTTTTTATACGATTCTTCTTTCCTAAGGGGAAGAAACATAAATCCTCATTACATTTGGGTGAGCAGGCTGATTATCGTGCACATGAACTCCTAAGGAAACATCCTGATTGGTTGTAATTGCTTCTCTTTATCTCTGGAGGCTGAAGCTGTAGATCTGTGCACAGCCAGCCTATATGCGGAGGGACCCGCAATGTCAGGGGATCTGCTGGGAGATAATCAACCGTTTGAAGACTAATCACTCTGCTTTGCCCTCACTGAAAACAGCCATTATCGATCTGATTTGCTTTGAAAATCATTTGAATGTTTAATATCCAGTGGATGTGATATGATGTATCAAACGGTTGAGAAATCCCATCTTGTATTTTGTCTTTTAATTTCACTACTTTGGGTGCTTACATCTTTGGTATGGGGTTATCTTCTTGGTAGGGTTTGAAGTTTGAAGGTTGGTTTATGCAGGATTAAGGGACAGGGGTGTGTGTGTGTGTGAGTGTGTTTATTATGGAGAGTAATGATTGGTTCTCTTGTGAAACACTAACCCGCACACACACACACACACACCCATCCACCCACACACCCACACACACGCGCACACACGCACACCCACCCTCCTCCCCCCCCCCCCCCCACACACACACACACATTTTACACAGCCTACCTGTTTGCTCTCCTCTACGACCAAATGACCAAATGTGATTTTGTCGTCTTTCACACCTTGAACAACAGCGTCACCACCGCCGCCGCCGCCGCCACCACACCACGCTCTGGGAACAGACCCCCCTCCCCCTCTCTCTCCCTGAAGGTCTTGAGGATGTCACACATTCCATCAGCGCGTCTTTGATCCAGGCCTTTTGACAACAGGGTGAGTCAATAGTCCCTTGACACTGGGCAGTGCGGAGGCCATTTTGAGTAATTAGTTAAGAAAACAGCTTCATTGTTCCTCCATCGGAGGGCGAAAGCCTTCTACACGCCTTGGTGTTTATTTGGTCTGTGCTCCATTTCCTCCTCATTTCCGTCACACCTTTTGAGTCCTTCATTCAGATGAGATGAGGTAGGTTAAGAACATTCCATAGCAGAAGTAAAGGACGATAATAGAAGTATATAGATCAATTAAATACATTTCTAAATAGTAGGCTCATAGGCATGGGAAGAACAACAACAAGTAGGTATACTAAATATGAGCTCTGATATACATGCTATAATTATTATAAATAGGCCTATGTATTTGTATCAAAGCCCTTATACAACATATTTAGTTAGAATGTTTAAATGCATTGCTCTGACTGTTTATTTATTTATTTCAGGCTATTTATTTATTGCTTCTTCTTGCCTCTTCTTATTTATTCATGTCAGACTGTTTATTTCTTGCTCCAATGTTTGTAACAAACAATGACAGAACACCCCAGGACTGGGCCGCTGGGGTGTTCCATCAGCTATCATCTATCACAGCCTTGTTGGTGTGTCCTGTCCCGCTCCAGAAAACCTGGTAAGCAAACTCTGAATCACCATATATCGACCCTACATCCCAATACCCACACTACCACACTATTTAGTATGCCAGAAAAAGATTGAGTGTGTGCCAATACATAGTATGGAAAATGCAGTATGCCAAAAAACACCAGGATGTAATATATTCGGTCGCATTTCGCAATATGCAAGCCAGCATGCTTGTCTGGGCTATTCTGCCCCACAATCCTCTGCACAGCAGAAGATAGGTAGGTTGCACTACAGGTGTGAAATCACCTGTAGTATATCCCAAATCTCATACTTTTGCGTGTATTCTCTAATCGCATTTTTTTTTTTACTTGTCGTCTCACTGCTTCTGTCTTGGGAGAAAGCTTCACACTTTTCTGCTACATCCGCATACTGTCGTATAGTAAGACAGTGACTACTGGAGCCGGCGGCTCACAGCATTGACGGGGGTTGGATTTCAATCACCTCTGCGTCCTGTCAAATAGTTCCCTGAAGTGTCAGTGATGTCATTTTCTATGGCTAAATCCGAGTCATCGTGATTCATAAATCTCTCAATCACCAAGTTTAATATGTCCACCAAGACACAGAACGGTATAAAGGATTTCCATGTCGGAGTTTGAAGCGAAGCAGGGGAATACATGTGTTTCACAACTTCTACCGATAAATCATTCAAATGTACTGCTGGCCCTAGAATAACCTATCCCCTAACTAGACTGCTGAGACTTATATATATATATTTCGATTTTATTTCTAGTTGGGCAATTCTGCTGTGGGTTATAAAATTAAATGAAAGGCCGGAAAAAAATATTAAGATCAAAATTATAGTTTTGTTTAATAGTTGAGCTATTGCAGTACTTTCTGACACCATTAGAGGGAAGTGTTTCTTGCGTTTTTCTTCCACGTGTGTGTGTGTGTGTGTGTGTGTGTGTGTGTGTGTGTGTGTGTGTGTGTGTGTGTGTGTGTGTGTGTGTGTGTGTGTGTGTGCTGCTTTATTGTATTTTTTAGAGGTTCAACTGCTGTTTTCCACTCGCTGTAAACATGAAGCGCCTAGTTGTGTCAGCGATGCAGCTAGTTGGATGGCAGGGTCCTTGCTTTTAGGAATACCAAAATACACTACTGTTTTTGAGAGCACATTACTCTGATCTGGGGTAAAGGATAGGTTTAAGTCTTAAATTAGATAATCTATCATACACCAATACCTGTCACATAGACCCAGTCTGACATGTATGTTTTTAAAATAAGATTGAGATTAAGATTTAAGATTGAGTGATTTTCAATATGGGAGAATATAATGAAAATAAACACATTTCATCGGCCTATTATATTAGGCTTGTATACCAGATTGCATCATGGGATTTGTTGTTGCCAATACCAGAGTTGTAGTTATGTGAAATCTAAATCAATGTAAATACACTTCAACCTAGGCTAATCAAAACCGTCTCGCATGAGAAACCCTTTGGCAGTTTCAAACACAACATCACTCCACATAATAACATCAATTCTAAGATCATTCTTAATAACATAGTAAAATAAATGAGTAAAAAAATCAATGCAACCAACATAATAACACCTAACATCCAATGCTGCTACCTGAATTGAATTGTGATTTGTGGCCGTGATTGCTATGTGACTTCAACTTCCCTTCCCTTTCCCTATGCAAAAAAAATAACTAGTAGGCTATCCCAGGCCTATATATCTATCAGTTATAGGCTATTGCAGGTGTAGGAAGCATTCAATTAGATATCAATGTCATCTTTCCCCATTGTCTAAACTCTTAAGGACATCAGATGAGGTGTCTTTGCCGTGATATGATCGTCAATTATTAATGACTGATTTCATTCGTGTGCGTAGGCTACGGTAATTAGCCATGGGAGACACCTTTTCCTTTTTTTTTTTACACTCTGCCTCGGTTGCCATGGCGCCCGTCGAGATGGCAGCCCAGCTGCAGGTAGAGTGTCTGAACACCTGGATTTAATTAAACAGTTGCTAGGGCGACGGGAGCGGAGGGGATAGGTCGCGCGCGTTGCCGTGTCCGTGTTGTCGGAATAGAAAACGTCTCGGTGGAATTCCGGCTGCCACTGAGGCCCATTCATCAAAACAAAATCGTTACAGGAGGAATTAATAATCATGCGCTGTTTAGTGTGTGGTATCTGCTTGAATAGGGAAGTGGTGCTTTAAATAATAAAAACACAACATAACACAACACAAACAAAAATAACGTTCAAGGCCTACTGTCTGACAGATTTCTTTAAAATTTTAATGTATTATTTTCATAGTCTGTTGAATTTCAAACTCATACTCAGTTTACATTCCTACTCATGCTCCGTTTATATTCTAGCATTATTGAAATCCCTACAGAGAGATACAACTCTGTAGTTTCTTTACCTTTTGCTTCATTATGGCTGTTTGATATTTTGTCCAACCAAGTCTAGTCACTAACTAGACCCAAAATGGTCGGAAAATAGGTCAATAGGTAAATTCAATAGAAAAATTCTGAAGTTTTCCTTTAATAAGTGACACCGTTAGGCTCAGCTATCTGTTTTAAATTATGATAAACTTTTTATGATTTTTGAAGATTAATGACTCGATAGCTAAGAGGATGTCGAGGAGATTCATTATTACAAAGTGAGATATGAATACAAAATCCAGGTTCTGTAGTAATCGTCACATTAATAACTCAGACGTAGATGAAGGAAAGAAGAGCCAACACATTTATCACTGTACCACAAGCACATAGATTTATTTATACAAATATAGTATGTATAACAATTGCATATCAACGTGTAGTTTAATTTCTTGTCTGTGTGTTAAGTAAAGGACTAGCCTACCAGTTTCAAAAATGCATGTCAATTAAGAAAGGTTACCTGTGATATTTATATTTATATTTTTTACAATACAAAAAGGATTCTGTCAAGTTGGGTTATTGACTTGTCGATAAAACAAACATCAAAGTAAAACTAAACAAAAAAAAAAAACCTTTTTTTTTTACACCAAACTCTCTCATGACCTTTCCAAGACATTTGTGTTTGGAAAACCGGGCTTTCCATCGTTTGGCTGCGTCGGCATGGAATACACTAGAAAACCCAGGGGATTGCTACTCACTGGAAACCCACTGAACGAATGCTTTGTGTTACTCTTACAAGTCATTCAGCAGAGGTGAGGTGTGTAATCCGTAGCAATTCACAACGTATCGAGATACACGTTGTTAAGGAGCAGGTAGAGGTGAGCGTCTAGGAAAGTCTGTGAACATGGGGATCAAACTCAGTGACTTTCAGCACCCTAGCCACTCCAATCTCGCCACTCTGTGTCTTTCTAATGAGTATTCATAAAACCGCCGTGGCCGTATGAACGTAGGATTGGTTAACAAGGTAAACACAAATGTTTTATGAATTAAGTTACGAGGGGGAAAAATTGGACATTCCAACGTGTCCGACATTAAATGTACTATGATCGTCACGACGGGAAAAGAGAAAAGCAAATCTAGGAGTTCATTTTGCATTCAACATGGTTCAGATATCAGCTATGCGTTAGTATTTGTTAGGACTTCATAAATAACGATCTAGGTGACATACAAAATATATATTTAAATGTAACGGTAAAACTTTATGTTTGTGTCCACGTTTGAGAAGTGAAACGAAAAAAATAGGTTCTTGGAAAAATAAACTAACTTATAGGCTACTATACTTTAGACTTTGCACTCTGACGAAATTTTGACATTCTACTTGTCTGGTAGATGAGGGTATATAACTTAATATCTTTTGGAAGATTTGGTTTTGGCTGTATTATAGCAACTCTCAATAAACAACATCTTCTGGGTAAATTGACATATCAATGTGCGACTTTGTAGCTGCAACAAGTGCATTGTGATAGTTTGGAATATTGCACATTCACTGTGCTGGCAATAGAACTGCAATGATGATCTCTATGAATGGCCCCAGTCACGTTTACATGCACATCTTAGCTTGCTGAGGTACGGTATTTACATACTGACCACGTTGATTACATGACCACTAACGAAATCAACAGAAGTAGTACACCCCGATTTATGCATCTCTTGAATCAGATGTTTCTCCAGCCTTTCTGTGCATGGCCAGAATAAATACCCTGACCAAAGTACTGTAAAGGTGTGTATAAACACCGTACATATATATGCACTGTATATATGTGTACAAGTACATCGAATCAATCATCAAGGTAATCCCGATGTCGCAAATGTATGCTGTTCTCGGGGAGCAGTCGATAATGTGAATGACTTCCTCAACTAGCTTGAGATCGGTTTATTAGTGTGCATGTAAACGTCCGGGCTGAGAATGGATCATCATGTGTTTGAGTGGCAGGAGGTTTGAAAGCTGTCTCATGACACACAGTGCATAAGATCCAGTTGACGTGGCCTTTAAGTGGTCCACCTCTTCCAATGCCTCTACACTACTGAACCAAACAGTGGAATTGAACGTCACGTGTTATTGCTAAATCTAAATAATTCCGATATAAAATAATTATTTCTGCTACAATTATTATTGTTATTACATGGGTACAGAATAATATTTATCACAATTGTTCAGACAGGTTGTCGCGCGCGCACACTCACGCACACACAATCGGTCACACACACACACAGACACACACACACACACACACACACACACACACACACACACACACACACACACACACACACACACACACACACACACACACACACAGATTAAATTAATTGGTATTCATACGAGGACACAGAAGGGAAAAAGTTGAAAAGCTAAAACATCAGAAGCGTCACTGTACGAAACAATATTCATGGGAAATGGCAGACAAGGCCAGACCGAAAACAGGTGTCAGCAAGCAGCAAGGTTAACAAAGCAAATCATACTGAAAGTAAAACTGAAAATACCACAAACACAAGAAGTTGAACTTGAAGAAAGAGGGACACCTTTTTTCACTGAATGTCAAATATGTATAAAAAAAGAGGAAACATAACTTAAAATGACTTTCAAATCTATCGTCACCTTATGCACACCTAGTTTTGTCAAAGCACCAGTTTGTGTTTTTAACTCAAACGCATGGACCCCTTTTCACGCAGTCACAAGCAAAGTCTAGCTCGTTAATTATAGACCTGTTCTATTTAATGATTCCGGTGCCAAACCAGCAGCAGAGTAATTATACATTGTTTATGACGGTGCTGTGCCAAAATGTCAGTCCCTGCCAGAAATACCCGCCCTTCACTGACATTAAAATGTAGAACATCACATAATTACTTAAGGGGATAATGAAGGAGATATACAGCTGGCTGGCTATGATATGCATCTATCTAGCTAGTTAGATATTATGCTTTTTGAATACTAATACTTTTAATAAAGGCATCATCAAGGGAAGAACAAAAAATGTTTTGCCTGTATGTATGTATGTATGTATGTCAATTATGGCTCCCATTGCGTTCCTGATCATCCCTGGAAGGAGGGATCCCCCACTCTGCATCTCTTCCTCGCTAATTAAGGTGAGATTTTTCTTGCCCTCTGGGGGGGCTGGGGTCAGGGGGGGGGGGGGGGTCATAGATACACGGCCTGTTAAGCCCTTTGAGACTGTACCTGTGATTAAGGGCTATGCAAATAAAACTGAATTGAAGTTTTTTATTTAATTTATATCATCGTAGGACAAACAAATGCGTCCCATGTATCAGTAACTCTGGTTGTTTTCCTTTAATGTCCCAGGGCAGGGCTCGTAGAATACCATCCCTTTCACACCCGTAACCCGTACAGTGCGCTAGACTTTCAGGGGTGGTTCAGGGGTAGGGTTGAAACATTTGAATCCGGTTCGGACTGGTCTTTAGCAAGCGCACCAAACAACGTAAACACTGTTGTTGTTGAATGCTTCCTTGTTGCAGAACAACTTTGGAGTTCCCACACATAAAAATAATTAAATATTTCAACCTTTTGGTCACTAAATAATTATAAAATTAAAAAAAAAACTTATTTCGTCATCCACCATATTTCAATGAGTGCCTTCACCTCCTGATTGCACCACGTCTGACCGTGACTCATTTTAATCCATGGAAAGTTCACTTCTATAGGCTACCTGGCTGCATATGCTCATTATTTCCACTTTTGGGCAAAAGTCACCAGAATGTTTGAGATTGAGTGTTCACACCATTCCGAACTAACCGTGCTATCGGGGGGGAAACACTCCAAGGTTTGATTAAACAGCAGCTCAGGTGTGAAGGCAGCCTAGTGAACTAGTGAAGGTAATTCTACTTCCTGTGCCCTGGTACATAAGGGAGTGGACGCCATGATGAGTGTGATGAGCGACACCTGTGTGTGTCCCACAATGTCGACCCTGTGAAAACGGTCTCATCTCGCAAAGAGGAGTGCAGTTCTGGCAGGCGGCGAATTAAGAAATGAAAGGATTATTGATTAGCGAGCTACGCTTGTGTTTACCTGCTGTGACTCCAACATGAAAAGGATCCACGGTGGGTCTATTACTTTAGTTTCTGTAGGGTATCGTCGGTACGTTGGAAGGAAAGTGGACGTCTTTCTAGACCGGGTCGTTCTTCTCTTCGTGTCGTGTTGTGGGCCATTTTCTTTTTTCAAGACGGACGCCGCCGCCGCCGCCTCCTTCACGTCTTCGTCTGGACCGACCTGCAGGAGAGGAGAGCAGAGGATCTGAGAACAACTCCTCCAGTGGACGTCAACAGAGGTAGGCTTAGGGGCAGAGATGCACTTGGAGACGCACAAAGTGAAATGTTTTTTTCATCAATGTTCCCTTATTCATCAAAGTACACCGAGATGATACGATTCAAAAGATTTTGAATTGCAGACAGACGAGGACACAAGAAGCGACATCATTAAGGACGACAGCAGTAGAACAGAAACCGTTAGAAAGCTGAAAGGTCAAACTAATTATAGTTTGTGGTTTT
>NC_140288.1:1549989-1622821 GCF_964030765.1 Micromesistius poutassou | reverse complement strand
AATACCTCATATGAACCCCACGCACATACACACACACACACACACACACACACACGCACGCAGAAACACGCACACGCACACACACAGACACAGACACACAGAAACTGACAAACACACACACACACACACACACACACTCACACCTTTCAAAGCCCTTTAAGGCAGTCGCTCTCTCTCCTCGTCTCTATTAAGATCTGTAATGGACGAACACCCAAGTCCATGAGGAGGAATTGATTTAATTAAGGAGGCAATCACCGAAGAAACCGCCGGTAGCTCAGGAAAAAAGAGAAGACGGATCTCGCCAGATCAAAGTTGTCCAAAGTCGCACGCACACGCCGGCACACACACACACACACGTAGGCGAGCACGCACATACCGACACACACCACCACCACCACGTCTGTCGGGGAGCTCAACTTCTCCGAGGGACATATGGCGTCTGAGGGTGCGGATGCGTTTCGTGGGATTTCATCACTTCCTTCTCGGCGGCACATCGCCTCAGAGCGCAGCGTATAGCCCCATGTGGCGTTCCTTTCTCGGTTGAATACCGAGGTGCATTTGATAAACAAAAGGCAGAGGAGGAGGACAGCAGAACTACTACATGGAAAGTGGCTTCGATTTTCTCTGTAGTGTACCCGGTCGGTAGGCTATTATTTTCCATTTGATATCTGACTTCTCGCTTTCGATTGTTTAATTTGCTGCCCCCCCCGGAGGAGCCAAGTTACGCTGTTCAATTACTCCCGGGAATTAAGCCCGGGAATATTCCTTTCTGCTGTGTAACAATAATCTCATTTTCGGAATTGCTGGAATAATCTGCGCACTGTACACAAGCCCACGTTAGTATTTAATTTGCACTCTGATTGAAAAAAAAAACCTTGACATTGCGAATCAACTGCTGTGTTTCTAAGTGGCGAGAGAGCAAGCGTTTGCAGAAAGCGTCGAGGCTTCAGGGTTCTGCGTTCAACCAAACATCCATCAGGTGACACTTGCTTGGACGGGCCCCAGCGGGACTCCAGTAAGAGGTGGAGGTGGGCTTCCAAATCCGAGCCAGAACCCCAAACACCATCACACAGTTGGTGGTGAGTGTGGAGGACGGTGGTTATTTCCATCGCCGACTCGTCATCCACCCCTGCCGACTCTCACTCTCCCTGCCTGCCATCGCTGTCGCAGTTTTCCTTTTCTTTCTTTCTCTCATTCTTTCTGCTTTGCCTCTTCTTTTCCTCTCTGTCTGTCTGTCCGTTTCTCTTTATCTGTCTCTCTCTATCAGTCTCTCCCAGTCTCTCTCTCTGTCTCTCAGTCTCTCTCTGTCTCTCTCTCTTCTCTCTCAGTCTCTCTCTCTTCCCTCTCTCTCTCTCTCTCTCTCTCTCTCTCTAAATGCACTAGAGTGCTCTGTCGTTGCCTCCCCCTCCTCTCATTCCTCCCCTCGTGATCGGTACCCTTCGTTAAAAAAAACCCCACTGTCGACGTTATTGCTCCCGGCTTGAGTTTCAGGTGTCACGGCGACGCCCTGGGGTGGGGGGGGGGGGCTTGTTAGCTCTGCGTTTAGCTGCCAGACTCGTTATCTCCGCAGGGCTGGTTTTGGCGAGCAGCAGCGATTAGGGGAGCATTCCTGAATGGCTGCTACACCATATAACCATCACTGTTCTGCAAGCAAATGTCTCGAAAGTGGCCAAAAAGTTTTCTTCGAGATGTTGCAGATGGCTGACGTCCAACAGTCACAGACATGTATTTAAAATGTCCTCTTTATCCCAAGCTTTATTAATCACTAAGTCATTTCCTATGCTTTCACAAGCTGTTGAGTAAATTGCTGAAAATAGCTTAGAAATGAACCCTAACCCTAACCCTAATTGGCAGAATCTATAAGAATGATAAGGCTCACTTTTCTGCCATTTATCCTGAGGAAAGTGTGAACTCATTTCCATGTATTCACATATTGGGCCGTACTGTTTATGTGGTGTGGTGCTGCTGCCACTGTCATGGATGGATCTACTGGCTCCAAGATGGCGACCTGCTTGTCTTACCTTGGCTGTGGCCCGTGCTTGGAACTCCGGGCATCCGTTGATTGTGATGGTTTCATGCATGTACTGGTAGACCTATAGGGAGAGGAGAAAGAGAGGGGTGTGGTTAGGGCGATTATTATGGTGATTATTAATCAGTATTTTTCCTAATGGCTCATCATGGGGTAGGGTAATGGAGGTTGGATAAGGGATAGGATAATGAGATTGGAGGAGTTCCCTAAAACAGAATCTTGTGGCTTTCCTGAGTGAAGGGCTAGTTGTGGCTGGTTAGGTTATCGAAATTACCAACCGGTACGGTTATTCTACTGGTGAATCATTTCCAGATGTTAATCATTTAATCGTTTCTGGTTCTTTAAAAGAAACAACACAGACTTTTCTAATTAAAAAGTTCTTCAAACGGATTTCTTAAATTATTTATATCCTTTCCCGGCTTGCTCCTTGTCCCACACATCCATCTCCGATCACCATAAACAAACGCAGTCACTCACTCCAGTGGATATTCATCTGCCTGACAGTCAGCGGTAACGTTATCACATCAGAGTCTGTTTCGACCGCTGACACTGGCTTTCTTTTGGCGTTCTCCGCCCTGCTTCCAAAGTAATTTTCCAAAGTGTTAGCAAATAATACTAAGATCGGGGACGGGGAGGACGTCTGCGTAAACTACGTCAAATGAAACGACAACAAGCTGGAACGTCAACTTGTGTCTTCATGAACTACGGGTCGAGTTTCAGATGGGACGCTGTTTTACAACGGCGGCTCTCAGCTTCCTTAGAAGTCTGCGAACACACACAGGCTCATAATCGGTATCCACAAAATGAACCACAACACGCCGAACTAGATTCAGCAACAAGTGGCCTCAGGCGGTAGTGAGGAATGGTACGCAGGTTGCCGAATAATGGAAAGGGGGGTGTTCCTTCGTGCCGTTGAGTCCCCCCGCTCATTTCAAGTCTTTCCTGTAGCCATCCTTCAGTGAGATAGCCCACTCTTTAATGACATTCCCGGTCACTTTGGATGAAGGCGTCTGCCAAACCAATCGTCGCTGGCAGCCCTGATGAAGTCAACGTATCTCTTCTGATTGGGTGTTTATTTACATCTCTGATGCACCACAGCGGTGGGCCTCGGGGAGAGGAGGCAGGTGTCCACTTTACGGCTGTCACTTGCGGTAACAGTCAGAATAATCAACACATAACATTGTCATTTATTTGCAGCTGCAGGACCAGCCCATTCAGTATTCTCACGAGGCTTTATGTCCTCTACGGCTTCCCTTACCTCTTCCATGGGCGGTTGCTACGACCCTGATGCATGCTACAACACCTATTCAAAGCGTATTTTATTTTTTTCATTAAAGAGACGGTAGAGGAAGCAACAGTATCTGATGATACTGTAACTTTATTTTTATATCTATTGAATTTCTTGGGTATAATGTGGAAAAGCATTTTTTGTATTGCCGTTTTTTTTTTTTTTCTACTTCCATTGACTTCCCTAAAACCCTTTTAGTCATAAACCATTAAACCTTGAGGTTTTATGGACTACAGGAGTAGAGTCTTTAAAAGCAGCTTGCGGTCATAAGAATAAGGTCATTTGGTGGAGAAACAGCAGTCATTCCAGTAGTCATCCATGGTGCATCTTTAGGGTAGTAACAGAGTTAAGATGTAAGGTTTAAGACCAATATTTACACACAATATGTGAGTCTGTTCAAATCTTTAAGATCTCCTTTTCATTCTCTTTGGCGACACCTATGGTGAAAAAAAAATACACTTCTAAACGGCATGTGGCTCAGGAGGTAGAGTGGGTTGACTGGTAACTGGAAGGTTGCTGGTTCGATCCCCGGCTCCTCCTAGCTGAGTGTCGAGGTGTCCCCTGAGCAAGACACCTCACCCTAACTGCTGCGCTGGCTGTCGCCTTGCGTGGTTGACACCTCCGTCGGTGTGTGAATGTGTGTATGAATGAGTGAATGCGAGGTGATATTGTACAGTGCTTTAAGTGGCCACTGGTTAGAAAAGCGCTTTATAAATGCAAACCATTTGCAGTCCTTTTGCACAGAAGTGAGTCTGTAGCGGTAGCCCCCCCCCCCCCCCCCCCCCCCCCCCCCCTCTGGCAGATGTTGCTTGATGATGGAAAATGTGTCACAAACTTCACCGCTTGTGATTTGAATGCATGGCAGGAATTATGCCACCGACACCCAGTCCATAACATTAGGAATCTTGCTAGTGCAAGGTCTTTCCTCAGTGGGCTATAGGCTCAGTCACCATTGGTTACCTCATCTGGCAATAGAGAGAGACTTAATTGACATTCACTTAAATTGCAGTCTTTGGAAATCCATAAGATTACCGCTTTAAGGAATGTGGTTTCAAAGAAACCATTTGTCAGACGGACAGTGTTTTTTCCAACATCGCAAAACATTCGGACAAAGCTCTTGTTCTCTACGGTTTCATCAAGAAAGAAAGAAATATTTTATTCCGTCATAACAAGTCATTAAATAAGAGAGTAGTTGAGATTTCACTGTTTTATTCTCCAGGAAGAGGCTGTGAGGCACAGAGACTAAAGCCCGGGCGCTGATGGATGGAATTTTTCATTTTATGCCTATTTGACACATAGACTTGAAAGGACTTAATATCTCTGAGTGAGAGCGACAGAGGAAGAGAGAGATGAAGAGGAAGCGAGCGGACGGGAGAATGGCAACGATAAAATAATTGACGGAGGAGGCGGAAGACATTTTATGGAGCACATGAATGAAGATAAATTCAAATCCAAGAGTAAGCTTCATCTTCTCGTCGTCCACATTCAGCGAGCGACAGAAGCTTTGTCGTCTTCTGAGATAAATGTTGGTCATTCATTAGCGGTCGGATCTCGAGAGATCAAAGAGATGCATAGAGGAAAAGGACACTACAGACCATATTCACATCCACTATAAGCACAAACATCCACTGAATGAAGTGTGGATTAATAAAGGTGGATTGACAGACTGCGTTCAGATGACACTCGATCAAAGGTCGTTAGAAGGTCTGCTTTGGAATCAATCTGTGAAAACTCGTATTGTGGTTCAATCATGAGCATCAAAAGATACCGGGGAATCGTGTATATCCATGGAAAAGTGTTGAGTTCCACTTTGTGTATTTCAATGTATTTTTTGTTTTGAAAGATGGCAAGAGAACATTTCTTCCCTCTGGGTTTGAGGAGGGTTTCTTTACCATTTAGAGGGCTTTGTGGTTTTTAATATCGCTGCGCAGCAGACTTGATAGCTCCTATCAAGTCGAGGGTGGACTTGATAGGAGAGGGTATAAAAATGGCAAACAACACATTTTGTTTTCATTTTTTGCCAAGCAAGAGTAGCTGACAGTTCAGCTGGCCCTATCACAGACAAATAAATGAAACATTACCCATCAACACATGCTGTTGTGCCAGCCGCTAGTATTTTGGGACAGTGGTAAATTGGGAAACGTGTAAAATGCCAAATCTGCGCTGGAAATCACATGATTATTTTTAACGCACCCTTCTGGAAATAGCTTGCCTTAACTAACTCTGTATCGTTTCCACTTAATGAGTCCATTACTTCCGTAATCTTAACTTCCTGGGATTGTGTGCGGTTCATAGGCGCATAGTCCTGCTCCGTCCTACATCAGCACTGGGAAAGTTCAGAAAAAACGGGAGATTGAATCCGTGGCTGAGACAGTCTTGCGGTTTTTTTTTCTTCCTTGCATTCATTCTCGACAGAGCAGATAACCTGGGAACTCCACCCAGACTGTAATCTCAAAGAATAATGATAACATTTCCCTCCACCTACTCTGAGACACTCTTATTTCTTCATCTCTGTTTCTATGAATAACACAAAGGCAACTCACACATGGAACCGAGACAGGGAGAGAGAGAGAGACAAACACACACACAGAGTCTCTGTGTGTGTGTGTTTGTGCCGGATTGTTTGGATTGTATGTCTCGGCTTGTAGCAGCCTGGTCCTTAGAGAGAGAATGTGAGCGCCACACACCCGTAGGGCTGTTCTCCCACTGTAGCCACTCGCCCATGGTGACGTTCCTTTTGCAAGGCATCTTCTCCGTCTGTCAAACTCTACCCACAATTCTTTGAACGCATACTCCACCACCATATCCCCATCTCATGTTCTCGCTCTCTCTTGCTCTCTCGCTCTCGCACTCTCCCTCTCGTACTCTCTCTCTCTCTCTCGTACTCTCTCGTTCTCTCTCGTTCTCCCTCTTTCTCGTCCTCTCTCTCTCTCTATCATTCGTTCTCTCTCTCGTACTCTCTCTTGTACTCTCTCTTGTACTCTCTCTCTCTCTCTCTCGACCCCATCCCCTTACTAGCCTAACCTTGTGTTTTCATGTTGTAAAGTTTTACTTGTCCTCTGACCTAAAGGCACTTTATATAATAACAACCCAAAAAAAAACGTCCAACAGCTGTCGTATATGCCCTTCGGTGGACAGATTTATCCAAGCATTTTACAACACTTGAGTGCATACACTCATGCATACATTCATGCTGATATCAGCAGAGCGGGATAGGACCGCAACACGTATGTCTGATTGTTTATGAACCTGTTCAGAGCAGCACTCCAGAGTCCATATTGGATCAGCCTAATGCGTTGTTGATCCAATATGGATTTCTGGTCGCTCTCAGCCTCTGTGCGTGCTCAACAGGGGGCATGTAACTGTTAATGCGACCGGCTCTCTCTCATTGTACTGCTGCTAGTAGGTCACCACTGGACCAGGACTTACATTAACCCAGATCCGTGGCCGCAATGCATGATGGGAGAGATAGAGAGAGAGAGAAAGAGAGAGAGAGGCAGAGAGAGAGTTAGAGACAGAGAGATGGGGAGAGAGAGAGCGGGAGACAGGGCGAGAGGGAGGGAGAGAGAAAGACAAAGAGAGATGGAGAGAGACCCGCAGGGATCACTCCGGCCCTGATGAAAAAGTTGTGCTCCACCGTAAACACACACGCACGCACGCACGCGCGCGCGCACACACACACACACACACACACACACACACACACACACACACACACACACACACACACACACACACACACACACACACCCGCCACACATAATGACTCCGAACGCAGTGACCCCCGCGAGACAGACGATGTGCGACGCGAAAGTGGAAGAGACGGCGAGAAGGAGGAGAGGAAATGAGAGCCGGCTATTAAACCGCCACGGTTCCCTCCTTCTGTGTGTTGACGCTCCCCGTTTCAACAGGTCGCCGGTTGAGCATGCGCACAGAATGCTAAACTCGGACCCCATCCGACGTGTCATCCCAGTGCACGATCTCAGACGTGGGGATAGGAGCGTCTTCAGGACGAGCGTTTGTGATGTGTGAGGTCGAAGACCTGCTTGATTTAGTTGACAGTGTTTAGTGCTGACGCCTTCTCCCTTCAGTCATCCCTCCCTCATCTCTCCTTCAGCCCGACGTCGTCATCTGCATCGCCCCTCCTCCACCCGCCGTCACCCCGCCGTCGTCAAGGCGATCACTCCTCCAGCGTCATCTCCATCACCCCCGTCATCACCGTCACCCTCGTCATCTCCCCCTCCTTCATCATCTCCATCACCCCCGTCATCACCCCTCCATCACCCTCGTCATCTCCCCTCCTTCATCATCTCCATCACCCCCGTCATCACCATCACCCTCATCATCTCCCCTCCTTCATCATCTCCATCACCCCATCACCCTCATCATCTCCCCTCCTTCATCATCTCCATCACCCCCGTCATCACCCCTCCATCACCCTCATCATCACTTCTCCATCATCACCTCCATCATCATCTCCATCCCTCCTCCACCTTTATCTCCATCCACCCCACCATCGCCTCCCCATCATCACCTCCATCACCCCATCATCATCTCCATCATCATCTCCATCCCTCCACCATCTTTATCTCCATCAACCCCATCATCATCTCCATCACCCCTCCTTCATCACCTCCATCCCCCTGTCCTCCATCATCTCCAGTGAAAGATCAGCTGTATTTTTTTATATTAAATCGTAAAGATACTCTCGGTGAATGCAGTGCAAATCTGTGTTAACAACAAGACAAATACAACACAATGAATCCAGCCTAATTAGCACCGCATTAGCATTTAGCATCCCTCAGAAGTCCAGAGGAAAAAGCACTGGTCTCTAGCATCAACAACGGATGAGTAGGCTAGGCCTCTGCTCTCCAGTGTGTTGATGACAATTGCCAGTTACTAAGCAACATGACACTATAGAGTGCCCGGGGGAGGGGAGGGAGGAGATAATATGAATATTATAATTTAAAATGTTTCCTCACATCCCCACATATAAAGCCTACAATGGACATGCACAGCTGGTTTTGTCACGTATGAATCATCCATTGAAATCACAGACCACCCACACTAACCCGCACCAAAAGCACCATTTTACGCGAGATAACACTCTGAAACCTATTCGTCATTGTCTCTAAATGGTCCTTGTGGAAATCGCTGTTCAAAACACTAACAAAGCAAACGGCTATCAGTTTTTTCTAAGTCCAAGGACACAATTGTACACCCGGCGCTGCCTTTGACCCTAAAACGCCCGCTGAAACGACAGCCTCTGTGAAGCACTTTCAGGGGGGCTTAAAGAGCTGTTTATCGTGAAGTTTAGTAGTTATCCTTGACACCTGCTTGTGTTGTAACGACCCGTTGGACAACACTGGTGGGATGATACTATTACCTGTGGGGCCAATCCTTTTCACGTGAACATAAAAGATCCTGATCTAAACAGAAATGAAACGTCCAAATGCCTCAACCCTCCAAAATACTCAAGAGGCTGTTTTTATTTTTCTTCATCAATGAATAGAATTTTGGGCAGAGCTTGGTAATGCCAGCTTGTTGTCGAGTCTGCCCACATTATTTTACAGGGGCATATGCCGCACTGACGATTGAAGCGACTGAAGGTTGAACTTACACGCACACAGCATTCAGTGAGCTTCTCTTGAACCTTTAGTCTCAGACAGACCACAGGCTGTGTTCAATCTAAATCGTGGAGGCAGAGTAGCCCAAAGCATGTTGGCTTGCATACTGCGAAATGCGACCGGATGTCGTACAACATCCTGGTTGTTTTGGGTATACTGCCTTTTCCGTACTATGGATTGGTGAATGGTAAATGGACTGCATTCACACAGCCACCAGTGTAACCGGTGTCCACTAAATACAACATTGCCCAACATTCACCCATTCATGCAGACGTTCACACACCGTCGGCGGCGTCAGCCATGCAAAGCAACCATGCCAGCTCGTTTTCGAGCAGTCAGGGTGAGGCGCCTTGCTCAAAGGCACCTTAACGCCCGCTACCTTCTGAGCCTGCATGCCGCCCCGTACTTGGACATACTAAATCTTTTTCCTAGGATACTTAATAGTATGGTAGCATGGGTTTTGGAACACAGGGACAGTGTCAATTTAACATGAATCAAGCTTGTTATGGACACCGGGCCCAGCTGTGAATACTGGGGAAAAAACGCAATGACGCGCTAAATTCTGATGGGATTGTTTTCTCGTCCTCCTCCTCCTCCTCATCCTCCTCATCCTCCTCTTCCTTCTTGTTCATCCTCAATGAGACGCGCGGGGGGGTGGGGGGGGGGGGGGACTGACCTCCCGGATGGCCGTGCAGAACTCGCTCTGAAGGACCTTCTTCAGGGACTGGAGCTTGTGGCCCGGGACGTCGCCAGACTCCTGCAGCTTCTCCAGGAGCTCGATGGCCCGCGCGATGTCTGGTAGAGAGACATAGAGAGAGAGAGAGAGAGGAAGTTAAGCTGTGCTAGCATGTTGCTAACTAGCTACGTCTGATGGAGAGAGAGAGAGAGGGGAAGTTAAGCTGGTTAGCATGCTGTAGCTAGCGAGAGAGAGAGAGAGAGAGAGAGAGAGAGAGAGAGAGAGAGAGGAAGTTAAGCTGTGCTAGCATGTTGCTAACTAGCTACGTCTGATGGAGAGAGAGAGAGAGGGGAAGTTAAGCTGGTTAGCATGCTGTAGCTAGCGAGAGAGAGAGAGAGAGAGAGAGAGAGAGAGAGAGAGAGAGAGAGAGAGAGAGAGGAAGTTAAGCTGTGCTAGCATGTTGCTAACTAGCTACGTCTGATGGAGAGAGAGAGAGAGAGAGAGAGAGAGAGAGAGAGAGAGAGAGAGAGAGAGAGAGAGAGAGAGAGAGAGAGAGAGAGAGAGAGAGAGAGAGAGAGAGGTGCCAAGGTTCTATGAACAATATGTTGTTTCTCTTTCTTCTGATAATTGTATTTAGTGTAAGTCATTTTGGATAAAAGCGTCTGCTCCAATACCACAAATGTCAATTTAAATGTAGAACAAGAGAAAACAGTGAAACGGAAGAGCAGGAGGAACTGAGAATGAGAAAAAAAAGAGAACGAGGACAAATTAGAGAAAGAAAGAGAGCGAGAGAGACATAGAGAGAGCAAGAGAGATAAGACACCATGAAATGAGAAATTGACTTTTTAACCTTGTTGGCCCATTCCCAGGCCCATCCTTCACCTGTCGAAACGAGTATACCTCCAACGCTGACAACCATATTTTTATTCTGGCTGTAAATCGAATAAACTTCCCTTCTGATCCGGTCCAATCATAAAGGATCAGAATCAGATTCCTCTTTTATTTCGTGCCATACTCCCTAACCCTAACCCTAACCCTATAATATTTAACGTTTTTGAACCCCATTTTAAATTGTATTCACGTGGGATGGAAGATACACTCTGCCAGATTTACAGATTGTACTTTTTAAGGACTTTGTTTAAAGACTTTGGTTCAAGATTTCGGTTTCACGTTAGTGAAGGTTAGGTTTAGTTGGAGCTACATTCGCCCAAATCCCCAAACACAATACACTTGAGTCTGCCAGATTTTATTTGATCAATGTCCATACAATCAAACACTACCAAAACGGCAGATGTCGTTAGTTGACCAAAACCAATTTTCTCGTCTGATTGGCTGAGACCTGACAGAGCTGAGATGCGATTGGTTACTATTATTGACGAGTGTTGCTCACTATGCGGTCGGTTCCTACATGCACACGGTTCATAGTCCTCTTTTATCGGCGCATGTTTACTCTGCACGGTCAGACTATGGACTCAGTTCGCAAAAAATAAAAGAAATCAATACCGCGATACAGGACACACCGCGAGGAGGAAAGAAAGACAATAACTAAAGAATGAAGGCGATGTAGGTCTGCGATCTCTGGACAAATCGATGGGCAGGATGCAAGGTCGAGGCTAGGTTAGAGATACAGAGAGACGGAGGGACTTAAGGGAGAGGGAGAGAGCGGGAGAGGGAGTGAAGGAATAGAAGAGGAAAGAGATCCACAATACAGCAGACTTGTTTGTATTCGCTCAATGCAAGAGAGAGGGAGATAAAGAGAGAGAGTGGGAGAGAGACTGAGAGAGGGGCGTTATAGAGAGAGGGAGACAAAGAGAGTGGGGGAGAGACAGAGAGGGGAGTTATAGAAAGGGAGTGAGACAAAGCGAGAGAGAGTGGGAGACAGACTGAGAGAGGGGGACAAAGAGAGTGGGAGAGAGACTGCGAGAGGGGAGCAATAGAGGGAGAGGGCGAGAGAGACTGAGGGAGGGAGAGTGAGGGAATAGATAAGCGAAGAGAGATCCACAACACAGCAGACTTGTTGTTGTGATCGTTCAATGCTATGCATGAGAAAGCGTGCGAACAGCAAAGTCAAGGTGTTATCTGTTCAGAGTCGATGGGCCGTGTGTGTGTGTGTGTGTGTGTGTGTGTGTGTGTGTGTGTGTGTGTGTGTGTGATGAGGGGTGTGTGTGATGAGGGGTGTTGTTTTCAAGGTATCCATTATGCTGGGGGGGTGTAGTCGACCCTGACTTTAAGGACCTCTCTCTCTCTCTCTCTCTCTCTCTCTCTCTCTCTCTCTCTCTCTCTCTCTCTCTCTCTCTCTCTCTCTCTCTCTCTCTCTCTCTCTCTCTCTCTCATTTTAAATTCAGCAGAGTGAGCTTGCAGGCTGCTGATTAATCCGCCGTCGTCAGACTCAATGGGGGGTCTCGTAAAAAGCCGGACTCCCAGACCCTGTTGGGGATGAGCTCACACTTTACTATTTGGCGCTATAAATGGAGACACTTTGTTCTGAGGAAACCTGTTACGGTCATGATTATGCATTTGGGATTGAGCAATAAATTTGAACGAGAGATGCAAGCTTTTTTTACGGCGGAGGCTTTCATCTAACTACATTTGAAAGTCGTTAACTTTTATAACACTGTGTGTATATTCTTTGGAGCGCCCCGAGGCATTTCAGAGCAACAGCGTGATTTTTAGTAGCGACGTCAACTCATACGTTTTGTACCCTGGCAGTCAACACTGGACACGAATAGTTGTTAGTCTTACAACTTTATTAACATGGGCCTATTTATTGAATTACTATAATAATGGAAGAAAACTTTTTATTTTGTCCTCTGCGCTCTCCCATTTTTACCAGCGTATCATTGGAACAAAACAACTTATTTCTGATTGGACGTTGTGTGGAGGAAGGTCAAACCATTCAACCATCCAAGTAGTAAGAGTTCTACTTAAATATATACGACCTGAATAACCCGCAAGACCGCATAATAACACAAAATAGCATACAACATGTAGAAGTCGTTTGCAGTGTTATCCACCTACATTTTCCTCCTACATTACATTATCCACCTACAAGATGTGTTCCTAAAACCAAACACTTCTTCACTTCACGTACACCTCTGCACACAACCCGCCTGCTACGAAAACCAGCTCAAACCGATTCCGGTGTTCCACCAGCAGATCTGCTTTGCTCATTTCCCAGCGTTTTTCGTTTACATGACTGCATGCCTTCTCCTTACTTGCTCAAAGGTCAGCGGAATGATGCGTGCAACGCAAACACTTCAGCACCCACGCACCGATGCTGAGGGGAGCGGGAAAAGCTTTTAGGCGTGAAGTCTTGCTGGGCAGAAGTAGAGAGAATAGTGCTCCGTTTGCCGATACAGTATACCTGCGCAGCCATCCCCAACGCCCATGGCCTGAGCATGCAGGTATCCTTGAGCAAGCGGCCCTGAACCCCCAAACTGTCTCCTAGCGGCGTGCATCTGAATTCACACTAAGAGGCTCTGCATAACGGCGTCTGATAAATGGTAGATGGACTGCATTTTCTAACCAGCGCTTTTCTAACCAGTGGCCACTCAAAGCGCTTCACAATATAACATTAACCCGACCCTAACGTTCACCCATTCATGCACACATTCGCACACTGACGGCAGTGTCAACCATGCAAGGCGACAGCCAGCTCGTCTGGAGCAGTTAGGGTTAGAGGTGTCTTGCTCGGGGACACCTTGACACTCAGGATGAGCCGGGGATCGGACTAGCAACCTGGCGGTTACCAGCTCAGCCCGCTCTACCTCCTCCTGAATATGATAAAAATTTTAACAATACTGTTTCACAACATAAAAAAAAGGAAAAACTGTACGTTCCCCATTTGTATGCTTTCATTACCTTTTTCTGTTTGTTTGCATGTAAAGACAATCAAGCTCGCAGCTCAACAATCCGTCATCTGACCCAGTTCTGTCAGTGAACCCCGCCACAACAACAGCGTGGTGTGCATTGTTTTTTCGTAGACTGAAAATTGCTGTCTCATTACTGATATCAAGATTTGTGGTGACTGCAGGCGGGGAGCGGGGCCAGTGATGGTTGTCGTTGGCACGGGCCCGGGCCAATCCCCGTGGGTTGTCATGATAATGCTGTTCGGCTATGAATCACTCTCGCAGCTCCCTGTAGTGGCCGGAGTGTAGTGTCTGAAGTCGGGGACAGTGTTGCAGATACTTCAAAATAAAAGAGCTGTGTGTGGTTTTGTTTGCTTTCGTCCACGTCGGGATGATTTGTTACGTACGCAAGTCGCGTACTCGCGCTCAAAGAGTAACTCACCATCAGCCGATATGGAGGAGAGGCCAATATCGAACAGTAATATTAAATCAGATAAAACATATCTGTATACCCAGAGGCTTTTATACAGGCCCAATTATAATTATTGATGTTATTAAAACTGAGTGTGCAGAAGCCTTTCAAAGGACAGCTCATAGTACTAGAACACAGTAAACAGTACCAGTACTACAAAGACCTAGTGAGTCCAGTACAATCCGAAGGATAGCTCATAGTACTAGTACACAGTATACAGTACCAGTACTACACAGGCCTAGAGAATCCAGTACAATATGAAGGATTCATCCAAGTGATGTGTGTATCATCGATTGGTGTCGGTTGAGAATTTCCAATAAATAACAGGACTATGGAACATTGTTTCTGCTTGGAACAATGCTGAGAACGGTCATAAAACAAAGCTTCTTACAACCCAGTGGCTCTTACAGAAACGATGGTTGTGCGGTACTATCATTTGAGATTGTTCTCCTCATCCAACAACTGGAGGTCATTTACTTTCTGCTCAATGACAAAACGTAAATGTCAAAACAAGCCATGCAACTATTGAATCTCGTGATTCACCATGTAGACAAAGCAGCAAGAAGACTCACGCAGTCAGGGCTACTCTCACTATCTACTTTCTAATCCAAATCGATACAAGTCATTAAGGAGAGGGTAGAGGCTTAGGCCATCCTGCTCAAGGATGCCTTTAAATGGTAAATTAACTGCATTTATACAGCACTTTTCTGACCAGTGGCCACTAGAAAGTGCTTTACAATATCGCCTAACAATCACCCATTCATGCACATTCACACACCGACGGCGTAGCAAGGCCAATCAGATTCAAGGCGACAGCCAGCTAGTCGAGAGCAGGTAGGGCGAGCAGGTAGGGCGCCGCTCTACCTCCTGAGCCACATGCAGCCCCTTTGCGGCTCAACTGTGGACATGGACATCAAACCCAGTACCTGGTTGACCGTGTCCAGCTTTGACCGGCCCACGCCTTACATTTCAGACCCAAGCCTGAGACAGAGACCTTGAATACCCACATCCCATCTCTGGCACTCACACAACAGACACCCTGGGGCTAGTCTACTTTGCCCCGGGAGTCAAAATCCACTTTCACCTTGGGTTCAGACGTAAACAATGTCAGCCCGCGAGAGGTTTGGAGTTATGGTTTGCGCTCCGCCAGCCACACAGTCTGAGCGGTGATGGGAGATTCCTTCTCATTAGAGAACAGGCCATGCATGACAGATCTCCTCCCTGCTGAGGGTCTCCTCCCGCTGCTCGTTAGCAGCATCTCCTTCGGCCTCATCAAGGATATTTGAACGGCTGACGTCGGAGCTCAGGAACTTGACTTTTAAAAGAAGAAAGTTAAATATCACCATTTTTAAAACATCAGGGTCCCCTGATGTGCATTTAGGGGAGCCGGAGATTGCTGATTGAAGTAATAGATATTTGAAGGTTAATTTTAGCAGACAATATAACTATTTTCTATCTAGCAGACATTTATATCACTTTTTCAAGACACATCTCATTAATGAGCAACAAAGGGGTAAGGCATTGAGGATTTGGGATTTGAACACCGAACTCAAACCCCCTGCACTATCCTGCACCAACCTCACAACATCCTCCACAACATGGGAAAATTACAATTGTAAAGTGACAAACATTGATAATACTAATACAAAATGAATAATAGTAATGCCAGCCAAAGCCCAAAGCCCAAAGCACGGTCGAGGCCCCTACTACACGTCACTTTTTGATCCCCAAATTACACCGCTGGGACGAAAAGAGCGACCACTGTGTGACAGCGTAATTGCGGGTATCTGCCGGTTAATAGGCAGTAATGTGCGGTAATAATACGTGTCCTCCGCTCCGGCGAACGGCTCGTGCCCACTTGCGCGCGGCCGCGAGATCTTCTGGCCGCAGTTCATTTATGCAATGTTTAATCTCGCTCCGTCTTTGAGGAGAGCAAGAGGTGGCATTGCCAGGCGATCCATCTTCATCTGTTATGACACTAGCGCTAGTGTATTATATGTATTATAAAACGTTGTCGCCTTGGGCTCAATGCAAATCAGGCTGACGAAACGCTGGATATGAATATCTGTCTGTGGTGTTCTTTTTTAAGCAGGAAAGTGCAATTAACCTTTGGGTTCCGGGAAAGTGCTGTTTTGCAGGTGCATGCAAATACTCCCTTGCTTGGAACGCTAAACGACACTCTGATACGCTGGTGTGCGTTTGCAAAAGTTTTTGGTCATTATGAGTTTGGTAGATGTTGTCTTCAATCCAAAACGCCTGATCTTCATGCTCTGTGAAGCTAAATCGAAGCAAGAAGAAAAAACTAAGAACACAGCAGCAGAGCTCACAGTATGGGACTGGACCCCATGGTGGGAATGCTTCCTAAACTCAGTTATGCAGTCAAACGGCAAATTACATTACACCCTATATGGGAGGGAGAGGGAGAGAGAGAGACAGTGAGACCCCTGCCTGTGCTGAACAAACCAAGCAAACATTGTGATTTTCCACAGATACTGTACCATCAGACACTGAACCTGACCACTAAGCTTCAGTGATGGTTAAATGTTAAAACAATGCAAACATACCTTTTACACTTGCATGTCTATAACTTCAACTCATCATACAATGTTATGTAATTCTTGCCTCAATAGTCACTCATATTCAGGGTAAACCTTCCAGTTCTAGTTAACCAGAGACTAGATTCTCTAGAACCGTATTTTGTGATGTGGCGAAGGGAGTGAATCTATCACAGGCCTAGATGCAAATCTATGCAAATCATTTGTACATATGGAATATATTTGAAGTTACTTTGGAAAGGAAGGGGACGTGTTCAAGGTACGCTTGATCGTTGAAAGTAGTCTCCGTGAAGCGAAACGTATCTCGGCCAAGAGGAGATTTGCTTTAGGATACAATATGGTATAATCACTGAACGTGACTTTGTGGAGATAAGGAAAGCCCATGTGATCGCCTGTAACCGGGCGGCATGTGGCTCAGGAGGTAGAGCGTGTGGGCTGGTAACCGGAAGGTTGCTAGTTCGATCCCCGATCCTCGCTCCTCCTAGATGAGTGTTGAGGTGAACCCTGGAGAAGAGACCTCACCCTAACTGCTCCCAACGTGCTGGCTGTCGCCTTGCATGGTTGACACCGCCGTCCCAGTGTGAATGTGTTTATGAATGGGTGAATGTGAGGCAATATTGTAAAGCGCTTCTTAGTGGCCACGGGTTAGAAAAGCGCAGTATAAATGCAGTCCAAAATAAAAAAAATTAAAAAGTACATCCCTCGAGGATCGCGGCGATGATGGTGTTTTTAAAATGATGTTGCAATTCCCCATGAATGGCCGTCCTGGGCACTGTACTGTGCCTTCTTGGGAACTTCCCGCTATGGTCCATGGAGTCCTGACTGAAGAGACACATTCAAACCAGAAACACAAACTATCAGAACCACCACTGGCTGTGGTGCAATCATCCAGGACGTTTCTAGAAGAAAAAAAACGAAAAAGCTTGAGATGCAATCACAAGAGATAGAATTTGCTCCGATATAATACCCAGACACCCCGCCGTTAATTCCCACTGGCTACTCAGCAGCTACAGATGTGTGAAACATCTGTGACATTTCTACTCAGCTCGCTAAAAATAACTCCTGTGAAATACACCTTTTCATCCATTCCACTGTTGATACAGAACGACTCCTTTTAAACTGACCCACTGCGTGTGATGCTAGGTCTGCCTGCCTATGTCGTGTTCTGGCACAGGCTAGTTATCTAGCTCCACACATTCATGCTCTGACTGATGTGTGGGGCTAGTTATCTATCTATCTAACACTATCTAACACTCTGACTGTTCTGACTGATGCAGGGCTGCCAACTTTTGGGTTTTGGCCGGAGTGAGATTCTGTAGGATCTTGTAATGCATACCCTATAGCAGGGTCCGCAGGTGTAATTGTTGACGGGGAGGGGGGGGGGGGGGGGGGGGGGGGTCTTTTTTTTGTGTGGCGTGTGTGCGTGTGTAAACAGGCAAAACCACGGTGAAACCGTGAGAGTTGGCAGCTCTGCTGATGTGTGGAGCTATTTAGCTAGCTCCACAGCTAGTGTGGTAGCTGTGGAGCTAGTGATGTAAGACAAAGCCGGAGCGATGCAGGGTGCAACGATAAGCTGTTAGGACCGGAGGTCCTGTGATCATACTGATTAAATTGGTCATCAAATAAGAGGGAATTAATTCACTCCAGAAAGGGTATTTAGGATGATGATGATGGTGATGGAGACAGATGTGATGCTATCCGAAGTAAACAAACCTTAACAGGGTTGCCAACTTTGGGTTTTCTGCTGGCGTGATGACTCTGTAAAATCTTATAATGCTTACATTATAACGGGGGTCTGTGGATGGAGTTGTTGCTGCCTTAAACGTTATTAGGGGCACAGACAGTTTTGCACACAGAAGCCTTTGAGGTTGCATCTCCTTTAGGTGGACGAACACACAGTGGGACCGAGATACACACAGCGGGAGTCTAACGAGGTTGCCGTAACAACATGTCAGGAGTCATGGCAACAGACATGTCTTTTTTGCGCTCTCCATGCAAGTCTTTGGGTTAGCCTTCACGTTAGTCTCTGTGCTAGCACAGTCACCATGATTGTCTTCATGATAGCCTTTGCGCTCATCTTCGCGCTACCCTGTGTGCTCGTCTTTGTGCTATGTTCTAGCATTTGTGCTAGTGTATGTGCTAGTCTTTGTGCTAGCCGTCTGCCAGCCCACATTTCACGACTTCATGCTAGCCTTCTGCTAGTCCATGTGCTATGTGTCCTTGTGCTAGCCTTTTTGCCGGCCTTCACGCTAGTCTTCATGCCAACACCATAATTGAGTCTTCGTGCTGGCCTTGGTGCTGGCCTTCATGCTGACCCTCGTCCTCACATGCCCCCGGCCCGGATGGCGATCACGCTCAGCACGGGGCTACAGGCTAACCAAAGGTCGCCCCCATCCTTCAATAAACGAGCGATGTGTCAGGCCGCTGAGCGATGTTTCCGGCGGCAAATTACAACGAGGGGGCATCAGTGACCTGACAGAGGTTTGAGCTATTGCTTTGGAAGCGGTGTGTGTGCCTCGCTGGGCAGCGTTCCAGCCCCTAAGTGTAATGAGATCACTAATAATCATAAAAAGACGTGCGATCCATCAAGAGCGTTTTTAATGTAAAGCGACAAGGTGTATATGGACGTGGTCAGATCGTCGACGTCGGTCGTCAAACACGCGTGTGAAACGCGCACACACGTCGTGAAAATCAATGACCTTTAACAAGTCTATCACTCGCGTCAATTTGCCTCATGGGCCGTGATACACAACGGAGAGAGACCCTCCTCCCCCCTTTTTATACTCACGAGGACTAATGAGGAACATAAGGGCTGTGTGGAGCCGCACGGAGCGAGTGTGGATGAGTGCACCGCGGCGGATGAACCGCAGCAGACGGCTGCCCTGAGGAGACCTCCTCCTCGCAGCGGGACCCAGCCCCGCCCGGTCACCACTGACCCGGAAATCTCTGCGCGACAACTGGACAACTGTCAACCATCTCCCCCCCCCCCCCCCCCGCGTCCTGACGGAGAGAGGGGTCCTACGGCCGGTGCGGACGCCCAGACTCCAAACCAAGTCCGAGTCTCCCCAAACGTTTCAGACGGCGGTTGGGCCAGTGTGTTCCACGCTTAAAACGGCATCGGAGAGCGCTTTTAACATTGGTTTTTATTATACCTACGCACGCTGCTTCATTTAAACTGCTCTGATTAGGCCCGGCTGGATTAAGCTGTGATCTCCTCATTACCGTTTCATTCATCTATTTATTTATTTTTTAAATTAATTTTATTTTTGGATGATTCATTTTCTTTAAAGAGAGAGAGAGACTAATGGTTTGTGCAGGAGTCTGTTGGACTTTCAAGTTAGACAGAAACCGCGAAATCTTCTCTTTCAGCTTGCTTCCTCCCCCCCCCACTCTGACAAGATTAATTGGAGAGAGAGAGAGAGAGAGAGAGGAGAGAGAGAGAGAGAGAGAGGAGAGAGAGAGAGAGAGAGGAGAGAGAGAGAGAGAGATGAGAGAGAGAGAGAGAGAGAAGAGAGAGAGAGAGAGATAGAGAGAGAGAGAGAGAGAGAGAGAGAGGCTTGCTGAACTGTATCCATTCCCTTTGAGGCTCCCTGCTAGTGTATTGCTTTTTACATTTAGTTATTTAGCAGATGCTTTTATCCTAAGCGACTGACTGTGGATTCAGCAGATACATGTCATTAAGGAGCAGGGAGGGGTTAGAGAGTACAGAGACATGTCCTTAAGGAGCAGGTAGGGGTTAGACTGTAACAATACAGGTCATTAAGGAGCAGGTAGAGGTTAGACAGTACAGAGACATGTCATTAAGGAGCATTTAGGGGTTAGACTGTAACAATACAGGTCATTAAGGAGCAGGTAGAGGTTAGACAGTACAGATTCTGGTCATTAAGGAGCAGGTAGGGTTTAGGTAATCATGCTCAAGGGTGCGTAAAGTTAGACAGTGGATGTTGGGGATAGATCTGCCCCATTTATTCAGCGCTCAGAGGCCAGATAAACTGAAACGATGATCACTAGACAGCCAGCCAGCTACAATCTATCTTTGGCAAAATAAATGCTTTTAATGATTCCCTGAAGTGGAGAGGGGAGGCTACGGAGACGGAAAGATGTTGAGCGCTTTGTCAGAAAGAAACCCTTTCAGCCGGAAAGTTGTAAGGCTGACGGCTCTTCCAAGTTTCCCCCGTTTGGTTTGACACCTCGACATTCTCAGGTGGACGGGCGAAGTCAGCGCGACGGCCAGCACGACGGGGACCAATTAGAAACACCTTTACCCCCCCCTACAGTTCCCAGTATTTAGGTGTCCATCAATCGGCATGAAGTCAAATCGAGTAAAACTCTGACTTGTTCACTGCCTGTACATATTCTCAACGATTCTCAAGGATTTTGGCGTTTCATTAAAGCAGTGAATAAAAGCACCCAGAGGAAGTGGCACAGGTACTAAAGGAAGAAAATAAAACCAAATATAAAACAGGAGAAGCATGAAGCTTCTAATGCACGAGAAACGATTTGCAACTTGCAATAAATGAGTGACTGAAAGATATAGAAGATGTATAAGTTCTGTTTTTTTTACAACGAGAAACAAAAACTCCCTGAGCAACGCACTCATTGGACGGCGCGGACACACGAGCAACGCCCATCAGCCAGTCACAACGCTCTCATCCGCCAGCACAATAGCACGGGCAGACAGGAAACAGACGCTGGCTCTGTCCTGACCTCCGATGAAGCAGGCCGACAAAACCACTTCCTATAAACCGCACGCGGGACTGCTGAACCAAGATAGTTCCCCGCCCCGGAAGAACGCTGTCAGAGTCCGACCAGATCCTCTCTGTTCACAGCCCAATGCCAGGGGGGACGCCCTTTAGTTTCTGGGAGATGGGTCTTCATCGACTCCCAGCCGAATACATTTACATTTACATTTAGGCCATTTAGCAGAGGCTTTTCTCCAAAGCGACTTACAATAAGTGCATTTGTCAGAAGAAAGAGAAACAATATATCGCTGTCGGTACAGTAAGTATGTTCATTGAACCAAGTGCCAAGCACTGAGAATTGTAAGGTTAACCCGTTCCCCGTATACAACAGAGATAGCCAGGATAAGATGCTACACAATGCTCAGTACTATTTTTAAGTGCAAAGACGTACAACATCAATAAGTGCGTACATTAAGTGCCAGGACGTAAACATACAATAAGTGCTTAAGAGGGGTGTGTGGCGGGGGGGGGGGGGGGTAAGGGGGGAGGCTATGCAGAGTCTAGATGAACTCTGAAGTCCTGATACTCTCTGTTCACGCCCCCCAATGCTTTGGAGGTCGCCCTTTAGTTTCTGGGCGATGGGTATCCATCAACTCCCAGCCGAATCCAGGGTTTGATCCCGCAGTCTTTCCCCCAGTCCTCACTGAGCGAGACGTGGATGCAGCTGACCTATCTCAGTCCACTGATGTGTCATGAATTCACTGCTTCTCTGCCAAATGCAAGACAGCAAACGGGTAAGTGGCCCGGTGGGGCGGCGTCCTCGGTGATAACAGCTTGCGTATCGAACGCCGTGGTTATTTTGTTTAGCTGTACTACTCGTCGCCGTAATGGCGGTAAACACCTGTGTAGCGCCCGAGTGAGTCAAATAATTACAGGTTCTCGAGTCACGACTAAATAACAGCCTTTAGTAATGGTTCTGGTTTGCACCTGCTCAGCGAACGCTGCTATTGGACGAGAGAACAAACTCTCTGTGTGCCCGTTAAATTAAACAAATCTGAGAGAGATTTCGGAGAAATGTTCCGGCTGCAACACTAACACAGCAGAGGAATGAAAGGATGATTTCAAAGGCATAGGCCGGATATGAGTCCAACCTTGAGCGAGAGGGAGAGTTCAATGCCCAGCTGCAGGTATCCTTGACTTCACAATGAATCCCTTCGGAAATTACCAACTGCTGAATAAATAGTCAAATACTGTATATAGAAACACAACAGGTCAACAACAACAACAACGAGAGAAAGATTAGAAAGCAAAACACCAAACAAACTGTTTGCAACAGGTAGATTGAATTCTGTGCAGACAAAGATTTTGTCTATTGACGGAGAGGAGAGATAATCAAATTGATTAGCTTTCTGAAAATCTGATGTAAATCCTATGATGCAAGTACATGGTACAATCCCTGCTCCAAGCCAGATAGATACGCCTACATAGGCTCAGGGTTTAAAAACAAGCTTGCCACATAGTGATCCCACAGGCTAAACTCAAAATAAACAAACGTAATTTCCGTTCTGATCTGCAGTTCAGTTTAGAATTCCAAGAAAGCTCAAATAAAATACAACATGGCTCATATTCAATTCCTTTTGAGATGATTTTATATTCAGCCTTTGAACGTTGGTTACTCAATATGTGAGCTGAGGGGTTGCCAATGAAAACAGGAAGTTAAAGGAGGACTCGAGAGGAATCAGAGCGGTGGTCCAGGACTGTGCAACCCATCACCGTCAGAGAACATATTGGTGTTTGAGTTCATAAGACCAGTCAACCATCGAATGAGTTATAACAGTCTTATAATCAAAGTGTATCACCTCTATGCTTCCTCACCAACCACCTGTGGGGTGATTATATTAGTGTAGTCCTCTCTGGTTACTCGGCAGTGGACGGTAAACCTAAACCCATCGCTACCCTACGAGCGGAAATGCTTGAGGTCGCTCTCATGTTTCTCTATTTCTGACAGCAACTCCCACGTCCGATGAGATGCATAAAGATAACAGCCAAACCACTTTTAGCTCCCGAATAAATACGTCTAAAACGAGAGACACACACCGCTCAGTGGGTAATGACGGTGAAATATTTTGCATAACACGATACCTGCCCTAAATGTCAACCACGTGACCTTCAACGAGCGCAGACCGTCCGTGTCGTTATGAGGAGATGGAGCAGAAACAGCGCTTAATATCATTGGGTCTGCAGGTTGTAGAACCACAACAGGTATAGGAAGAGTGGGAACCATCGCTATGAGGTGACCGTCCTGTTATCTGGGGTCACCAAGCTTTCCCCACACACACGGACATAATAATAAGAGTGTGTGTGTGTGTGTGTGTGTGTGTGTGTGTGTGTGTGTGTGTGTGTGTGTGTGTGTGTGTGTGTGTGTGTGTGTGTGTGTGTGTGTGTGTGTGTGTGTGTGTCACACTCATTCTGATTATTAAAACGGATCTTGAATCCTCCAGTTTTGACTCAAGGAAGAAGTGGTGCTACGGGGATTGCATCCTACAAAACATCCTACTAATGATAGACAACACTGGGAATCCGGTCGCTTGCATCATTTGACTCAAAAACAAACGCGCAATTAATTAATGTTGCACTGACTTGTCCAGTAAACAAACAAACAATCAAACAAACACCAAAAGAGCCGCGCATTGAGAGAGAGAATCTCCCCATCCATCGCAAGTTGCCCCTTTCCTGAAACACCAGGCAACAGACGGAAACGCATCCAGCAGCGCGACACCGCGATCCCCCCACGCGAAAGACGCTCAGCATCCAGACGTCGGACAGCAGAGCCGCTCGGGAAACGGAGGGAGGGAGGGAGGAAGGGAGGAAGTTTATTTTGGGGGGAGCGATGTTTTGGAGATGGAGCGAAGAAGAAATCGCAAAAGACGGGCGCGCCTTACCTCGATCCAGAGTGAGCGGTTGGACTACCGTCGCCATGGCTGCTTGTATCACCGGAGACGGAGCGACGACTACGAGGGGGGGGGGGGTGGAGGCGAGCTGCAGCATCAGAGGCACCGTCTCCCGCCCACCGCGCGCGCGTCGAGCGAACGGGTCGCGCTCGGCGTCTGTGGGCGTGGCCGAGCGGCAGCATGAGAGGCGCGTCTCCCGCCCACCGCGCGCGTGGTGGGCGGGGCGGCGAGATGAGGAGGCTCAGAGAGCCTGCACCATCCCCACACACACACACACACACACACACACACACACACACACACACACACACACACACACACACACACACACACACACACACACACACACTGTTGTTTTGGTAGTTGTTTGTTTGTTTTTTTCCTGACCGGATGAGGGTTTGCTATGGTAATGATGATGACATGTTAACACGCACGCTCCTTCGCGTGACGCGCACGTCAATGTACCAAAATGCGCACCACCTGCTTCATCCATCATGTGATGAAGACGCGCCGATACACACGTTCAGGGGTGGGAAACGATTCATCAGCGCCATCGATTTCAATTAACCTTTTTTTTTTTTTTGCGTGCATGCCTATTAAATATGAGACAATATTTGGTGCATATTCAAACACGTTTCATCGTTAATGCTGTTGATGACGGTTCATCGATGACCTTCTAATCCACTGGGCGCACGACGGCTGTTTCATGTATGAACGCCTCTTTTATGTGAGGTCGGGGAGGTAAACAGCTCGATGGAAATAGGTCCAGGTTAAAGCAGGACTGTTTTTTTTTTGTATAGGGGTGTCAGAACGCACGCACGCACGCACACGCGCGCGCGCACACACACACACACACACACACACACACACACACACACACACACACACACACACACACACACACACACACACACACACAATAACATTAACAACACATTAATTTGACATTAGAAAGGGGAATAATTGGAAATTGCTACGCATGGTCTCGTCTGCGAGACTCAGAATTGCTCATTTGAGAATCCGCTTTTTTGTGTGTTGTGTGGTAGGAATTCCCGCTATCGTGGAATAATTAGGAGAAAGCAGCGAGGAGCAAACTCATTTATTATAATTGCCTCCCGCAAACATCGTGACTCGTTCATGTTTCACCCTCCAGGTATTCTAGGCGATCAGCTGAACATGTTTCTAATCTGTTAGAAACATGTGCCGAATTCTGTCAAACTGCTTTCAAAAACCCCGCACACGTCAACGCAAAGCGCACAGGCGGCATCACGCACCGGCTCCCCGCACATTCCCAGCCCAGCTGTGTCCAGATGTGGGAGAGTGAGAGCCGAGGGGGGTGAGAGAGAGAGAGAGAGAGAGAGAGAGAGAGAGAGAGACCAGGGGGATGAGAGACCAGGGGGATGAGAGAGGGAGGGACGAGGGGGATGAGAGAGGGGGAGGCTGGAGAGAAAGAGGACACGGGGGGATTACGCACCGCTGTCCATATGGGCCACAGCAGCAGCAGCAGAGTGGCGGACCCGGGAGTCAGGCTCTGGTTTGGGTATAAAGAGGACGGATTAGGCCCTATGGCCTCTTAAGCTGTGGGAGCGAATTGATTTGTGAAAGGCCTACAACACTAGAGAAAGGGGAAATACACACAAAGTGTAGGATGCTCGTCTGAGAGCGAGAAATACCTTCTGAATATTAAACGCCTTGTCTTGCAAAGCTCTGCTTTTAAAGTAGACGTTCTATAGGTCTGCACATGGATGCATTTCAACATGAGCAACCGTTCAATCCTAGCCTGAGCCTGTTCGTTGTTTTATATTATGTTTATTATGTTTATCTCTGTGCAAATACGTGTGCATGGATAGTTCGCCAAGTCCATGCTGTTTTCTGTCAGACTGGTCGTTGACACTATTTCTATTTCACACATTTTAATACATGGAGAAAAGCAACAGAACAAAACAGCCAAGGAATACATGGATCCTGTTTGGATCCTGTTCCCTGATTGCTCATGTCAGGGAAAGCAGGTCCCGCGGGATTCGCACCCGGACCCAGAACCCTGAAGTCTTTTTTTTTATTCTGAACCATTTGATCGGGCGGTTGCTGCCCCCTGCAGGAAGGTGACGGAACTTCTCTGGGTCGCCACAGAATGGAGTTCTGGACGTATGTATGTTGCATCGGATTAAATTTCGATTAGATGGATTTGAAATGAAAATGTCTTAGTTATAATAGACGTTCAGTTTTCATGTTTCAGTTGATTATGAATCCAACATCATCCTCCAAATCTCATGAGACGGTGGTTGGTGACAAGCAGTATGTGTGCATTATTGCACCACCACAATGGATGTTCAAATCATAATTCGCATTTTGAGAGTTTCCACTGAACTCGAGGAAAATAATTATTAGCATGTAAATGATGCCTCATTTGTTCCATATTCCCCCACAGTGGTGAACATTCTGTTTCAAACAGCTTTGGAGACTAATGAACGGTTCTCCTGGGAGGAGTGAGAATAATCCATTAATTTCCAAAGTTTTAATAGCCAAAAGCCAAAGAAATTGTAAATAGAACTGTTCTACACAACATAGCCCACCGGCACACATCCAGAATAACAACACTTGTTGTGGACTCCACAAGACTTCTAGGCTTGGGGGGGGAGAGAAGAGAGAGAGAGAGAGAGAGAGAGAGAGAGAGAGACTTGCTGAACCGTGTACGTCTTTCCAGAGACGGGAGGCCCCCGCTGGGTTGGGAGAAAGTACATCCAGTTCAAGGTTCGCACTCTTACATTGTAACGCACACATTCCTCACCCTCCCTCTCAAGAACTAGGCGAGACCTAAGTTGACCTGTGAGGAGCTGCTAGGGGGGGAAACGTCAGAGTGTAGAAGACTTCTGGGCTAGGACGTAAACTAAACAACCTTAAACTCCACACACAATGCGCCTATTGCGTGACCGACAACTGGGCTTCATCCACGGCGTGCTTTCCAAAGTGAGGCCGCACGAAGGAGGAGGAATGTGGTGCAGAAGTTACGGGAGCGGGGTTCTCATCCGTGCGTGGAGCGAAACGCACATACCCAGGAAACAGACGGTATCAGGGACGTCATGGGCTCGGTGTGCAGCGAACCGGGAGCCGAGGACTCCCTGGTGCGTTTCCCTCAGAGGACCGGAGAACAGTTTAGTGCAGCAGCAGCTGCAGTCCTGCAGAACGTACACGTCCAGCACCGCGTACCACGAAGCCTTCGCGGCAGCCCGACACAAGCCCGAGGAGTTCTGGGGCGAAGTGTCACAGGACGTGTCGTGGTTTGAACCCTGGGAGAGGACCTTGCACGTCGAGGATCCCGTATTTCCGAATTGGTGAGTGAGTTGGAGAGGTGACAGCGGACGCGATCCGGTTCTTCGAACATCAACACCCCCCTCCCCCCCACCCTAAATCAGTCCTCACCCCTGACCCACTGACACGTTGGTAGAGATTCGTGGTAAGCTATTTGGGTTTGTTGAAATCCATGCTGCAGCCAGTGTGCAGTGTGTCTCTTGGGTCATTGCGTCTTGGCATGTTCTCCCCTGCTGGAGAGACAAACTCCCATTGCACTCAACGTTGTTTTAAGAAGCGACTTGTCCAGACTAGGGGTGGGAATCACAGGGTGCCTCCCGACACGACACGACGCGATAAATGGCCCACGACACCGATAATATCGCGATTCTGCGATAATCAATATATTGTTAGACAATCCTATATACATCACCCCGATATATGTCTAACTATGAAAACAAAATTACAGTGAAAAGGTAAAGTGCTGGATTTCTGTCTTCATTCATGGTCCAAACTGAGTCTTTAATAAAAGAGAAACAAAAAAAAAAGTATAAAAAATATATCGATATTTGGCGCAGTTGTATAGATTCTCGTATCGCTATCGCACGAAGAAGGGCGACGATATATCACCATCGATATTCTGTCCCACCCCTAGTCCAGACCCGACTTTTAAGAACTAGTACAGGCAGGGAGACCAAAGCCGAGCCGACCCCAACCCGCTGGTCGTGAACTTGAAGCCAGGACACATCTAATGAGCTGCTAGGCATGATGCCCCCCCCCCCCCCACACACACACACACACACACTCACACACACACACGTCTCACACACACACACACACACAGCGAGACCCCCAGACACCATCTGCCGCGTCTGGACCCTCAGCAGCCACTGAGTCGTGAGACGCAGCACAAACACTTTGTTGAGTTGTTTAAGGCGCATTCACGTCTCCGATGCGATCCCTTTGGGGGCGTTTACGGGGTCTACTCCTGTCGTCTGTCGTTGAGACGACCGCGAGGTTAATTGGGTCTCCTCCCGACAGGTTCCCCGGAGGGAGGCTGAATGTGTGCCACAACGCCGTGGACCGCCACGTGGAGAGCGGACGGGGGGATCAGCCCGCCGTCATTTATGACAGCCCGGTGTCTGGCACCAAGGAGGTCACCACCTTCAGGGAGCTCCAGGAGCAGGTAAACAAAACCTCTCAAGAGGAAACTGCGAATGCTAACGTTCGGCTGCGTAGATAAGACACCCAGCCGAAAGGTCCTGGGTTCGATCCCCTCTATGTCTGCGGCCCCCAACCTGTAGGCGTCCTTGAGCAAGCCTGCCCTCTGTCTACCTGCTGCTTAATGACATGTATCTAAATTCAATGCAAGCTACTTTCGACCAAAGTGCTAAATAACCAAAAGAAACGACCTGCAGTATTTGCCTGTTTTATTAGTTTGACCTTTGACCTGGCGGGTGTGTGTGGGGTGTGTGTGTGGGGGTGTAGGTGTCGCGGCTGGCGGGGGTGCTGGCGAGGCGTGGCGTGGGGACGGGGGACCTGGTGGTGATCTACATGCCCATGGTGCCCCAGGCGATGGTCACCATGCTGGCCTGCGCCCGGCTGGGAGCCCCCCACAGCCTCATCTTCGGCGGCTTCGCCTCCAAGGAGCTGTCGGTGCGCATCGACCACGCCAAGGTGGGGCTCGCATTTTTTGATCGCGATTTCGATTTCAGAGTGAAACGATCACCAAACGAATATAATCGAGTTGAAACGATTTAATTTAAAAAAAATATATATATATATATATTTTTTTAATAGAAATTGCAGAACAGCTGGATTCATATCTGGACATTATTTTCTATTTGATCATTTTGTGTATATTTTTTAAGGGGAAATTTCAAAGTTCTCATTTACAAAGTGTTTTTTTTTGGAGAGAAATTCTGAATAAATGCATCGTGTTTTCAAACTCAAAAATAATCGTTTGAATAATCGAGATTTCAATATTGACCAAAATAATCGTGATTATGATTTTTTTCCATAATCGAGCAGCCCTAGTCTGTTTGTAGTTTCTTCCCGGTCTGTTGTTTTTCTTTGCCTCACTGTCTGTCTAGTTTCTCTCTGTCTTTAGATTCTGTCTGTCTGTAGTTTATTTATGTCTGTTTGTAGTCTAGTCTGTTGATTTTCTTAGTCTGTCTGTGTCGTTTCCTCGCCGTCTGTATTTCATGTCTCTCTGTCTGTAGATTATATCTTGGTGTCCGTATGTCTGTCTGGCTGTCTTGTCTGTTGTTCTTTCGGTGTCTGTAGTGGACCTCTGTCTGTGGCTTCCTTTGTCTCTGTCCTAATCATCCACTAAACCAAGGTGAGAGTGTCTGTCTATGTATCTGCCTGTCTGACTGCATCCACCACCCTTAGTTCTGTGTCTGTTCATATGCGGATCACAATCTCTTCCCTGCAGCTTGACGTCAATGGTTTAAGGACCCATTCACGTCATATCTGGAAAAACCGCCAGTTCGCCGCGTTGTCCTCTCCGGAGCGGTACAGACCTGCCGTGAGGGAGGAGGGGGTTACAGTTCACGGCATCGCATCACACAAACGGGGCCGTGAAGTGACACGCCCACATTGCCTCAGCACCCAGCGCTGCCTCTCCGCCTGATCCGCTGTGAACGAGCCCTAAGCCCCTCAGGAAACACTTTGAAGGGTCTTTCTTGAATTCCTGCCAAAAGCTTCAGCGTTGTTTTCCCAAACACTTCAGTAAAACTAGCGGAGGCTTTTAAACGCACACACCCAGGGGACTGTTCACCATACCCTGAGAATAAAATGTGAACGTTGTTATTTAAGCATAACGAGATCAACATTAAGCCTGGGCCGGCCGAGCTATTTTTGGACCGTGTGACCTTGCTGCGCCTTCTCTTCTGATTTATTGAATCGTCCATGTCGTGCGTGCCTTTTGTTTTAGTTTAGTTTGTTTAAGTGCTAAATATTTCATAGCGAATGTGGCCCATATTAAAGTAGACCAGTAGCCATTTCTCTGCACGGTTCTGTTCTGTCCCCGTGTGGAAGCGGGCCTAGTCTGGACCATCACAGACCCAGACTCTTTCGACTCGAGTGGTTCTTGAATGGGGGCACGCGTACCCCTAAGGGCACATTGGAGTACTGCAGGGGGTAGAAAATCAAGAACATGGACAAGTGGTTGAAACGTAAATCTGACAACAAGAGGAAGGGAGAATCGGTGAAAAAGAGAGTGCATCCAGAAACACCAAAATGTCGTCAGGTTCAGGAAGAATATATTGTAATGGGATCCCCCCGCTACATGCCCTGAGCCTCCCCTGGCATTGTGCTTCTTTTGTGGGGAGGAAATTAGCCAACAGTGGCATGAAGCACAGGCCCATGTTTCTCACAAAATTACGAGTAGTGGCACTTTTAAAGTTCATGCTTAGACTGCTGAACAGACCGCACATACATTATTCACGTTCATTCAAAAAAAAAAGAAAAAAAAGGTTTCCCCAGATGAACGGGGTACTCGGCTGAAAGAAAGAATTTCTTAGAGGCGGGGGGGGGGGGGTTCACCAGTAGAAAAAGTTTGAGAACCACTGCTTTAGACGCTGAACGAAACTGTCTGTCTCTCCGCCCCCCCCCCAGCCCAAGATGATCGTGACGGCGTCGTTCGGCCTGGAGCCGGGCAGGAGGGTGGAGTACATCCCCCTGGTGGAGAAGGCCCTGGAGCTCAGCTCCCACCAGCCCTCCCACGTCCTCATCTACAACCGGCCCCGCATGGTGAGGCCGCTGGGGACTGTTTGTACGTCGTCGTCGTCGTACGTCCTGGCACTTAATGCACACACTTAATGTATGTTGTACGTCCTTGCACTTAAAAAACAGTACGCTGCATTGTGCAGCGTCTTATCCTAGCTGTCTTTGTCGTGTACGGGGAACGGGTTACCCTGACGGTTGTTGGCGCTTGGTTCTATGAACATCCTTACTGTACCGACGAGCGACATAGTGTTGTTTCTCTTTCTTCTGACAAATGTACTCGTACTAAATGTAATTGTCAGTCGCTTTGGGTGTGAGCGTCTGCTAAATATAAATTGACCCTGACACCCGCTGCCCTCCCCGCTGGGGTACCACCGTATGCAGACGACGCGCTAACGCCGCTCACAAGAGCTCTGTTCGTCTTCATCCGGTCAATCGCGGTGAAGCGTCCCGTTGATTTGAGCTACGATGGTCCAGAACGGAGTTGCCTTTGATTTCCATTAGATGAGCCTTTCCCCATTTCGTATAAACCAATGAGAGACCGAGGTAACAGACCACAGACGTTGGTTTCAGAGTAGAAGTGTGTGTGTGTGTGTGTGTGCACCGCTGAGGGAAGCCAGGCTGAGCTGCATACATTAGCATCCAGCATCCACACGCCCGAGCACAGTGACAGCCAACTGAAATCTGCATACGCCACCCAGACAAGATTGTGTGTGTGTGCGTGCGTGCGTGCGTGCGTGTGTGCGTGCGTGCGTGCGCGTGTGTGTGCAGGATGATTTGCAGTTAACTTTCTTCCCACATGCAGCACAAGCATAAGCATAAGCAATCTTAAATGTCAAATTTTAAATAAAGATTCTGTGACACCACCCCCCCCACCCCCCACCCCCGCCTCCCTGACTTGCTCTATAGCCGATTGCAAATAAGTGCAATCTGAAAGTATGACGGAAAGTTTTCATAACTGATGTAACAAAGTGCCATCCCGTGGCAGAGCAGACGTGGAGAACAGCGCTGAGCTCCCACTAGCACCAGATGTGTGCTGAACCCCGGCGGTGTGCGGTGTGCGGTGTGTTGTGTTCCCAGGAGAGGGTGTCCATGAGGCCGGGTCTGTCTCTGGACTGGGACGAGGAGATGGCCCGCGCTCGGCCCCATGACTGCGTCCCCCTCCCGTCCAACCACCCCCTGTACGTCCTGTACACCTCCGGTACCACGGGGACCCCCAAGGTACAGCGGTGACCCCCCCCCCCCCCCCCCCCACACCCCCGTCGGTGTCTCTTTAGTCCACTCTGGTCTGTCTCACTCGCTCACGGTCTGTCTCTTGTTCTTTCTGCCTCTCTCTTTCCCTCTCTGCGTCTGTCTTGTTCGTTCTTTTTGTCTTTCTTTCAATCCCACCCCCCCTCTCTCTCTCTCTCTCTCTCTCTCTGTCTTTGTTCTGTCGTTCTTTCTCTCACCCTCTTTCCGTTCTGTATTTTTCTTTCTTTCTCTGACCCTCGCCCTCTCTTGCTCGTCTTTATTTTTCATTCTCTCACTCTCACCCTCTCTGTGCCTGTTTCCCTCTGTAGTTTTCTTTCTTTCTCTTTCTATAGAAACACACAGCAGAGACGTTTATCCCTTATCTGTCTCCCTCGTTCCCTCCGTTGTCCTTCGAAAGACGCCAATACCAACAAACGTTGTCCCCTGTTACATTTGATGTGTTTGCTTTGTTATCCCCTTGCTTTTGTTCCCTCTTTATCTTATCGCTCTCGCTCGCCCTGTATTTCGCTCTCTCTCTCGCTCGCTCTCCATCTCTATTTGGATAAAGCGGATTACAAGCATTACACGCTTATCTAAAAACAGTCGTAATGTTCAAGCGACCAGCCCTCTCTCTCTCCCGGTCAATTTGGAACTGTCCACGTATCGATCAGCACAGAGAGGGGTACCGCCAATGGATATGCACATCCTCTCCTCGGACCGCTGCATTCTGGTCTTCTCCTCACACCCAACACCTCCACATGAATTACCCTAATCATTGAGCTGGCCTGAGCGAGCAAGTCGCTCTGGAGCTCGATATAGGAATGAACAGGAGAAACGTCCCACAGGGGTTTTTCAACGAGAAGAGGCGAATTGCATTGCAATTGCTTTTCTCAGCCTGGTTCTGGAGCGGATGGCAGTTATTATCCCCCTTATGGTGTAATTAACATCACTCCCTGTGTGTTCTATGGTCGCGCGTTTTCGTCTGGGAAACCACTTGAGTCCTCCCTCGCGCCAACGACTAGTAAGACAATTGTCCCCTTAAGTGCAACTTTAATTGCGTTTCTCGTTTGACTTGGCCTTGTTGCCTAGCAACACCTGTTTGATCTCGCCCCCCCTCGTCTCCAGGGTATCGTGCGAGACACCGCGGGCTACGCCGTGATGCTGAAGTGGACCATGGCCAACATCTACGGCCTCCGTCCCGGAGAGGTAAGCCAATCAGAATCAGTCCTTCCTCCTCCCTGAGCTAAGCCCCCCCAGACACATCCCCCCCCCCCCCTCCCCTGCACCAGCTATACTCTCAAGTGTACATACAGAAGAGCTGATAGTCTGCAGACCTGCATAAGCTCAGGTATCTCCGTTCTCATAACTTCAGTTGTACCTGTTTTGCTTTGCTTTATCGTTACAAAGCGTACTATCGTTCATACAGTTTTGTCATTCAGTGGGAGACTTGAAACCAAAGAAACGCTCCTTTACGGTTCTCCACCAATAAAAAGGCTTGCATGACGTGCACCTGTAATTGACAGGCATGATGGAGGGATGCTCTGATTAGCCTGGGGCGGTCTTAAATCGAAACTTGGGCTCATACAGAGGCAGGCATGGGCAACTCGAAACAGATGACAGTTTATTTCACCCACTTATATCTGAAGGATAGCTGTGGAATTCTTTACAAATGACCCCTCCAATAACAGCTCTTCTCTTGTCTCTTATCTTACCCATAGTAGTAGCCAGGTTCCTTTCAGATGTGTTTTGAACACTACACTACACCTGCACTCTCTTTTTAATAAGTGTTGTTGTTTCCCATCGAACACGTGCATTCGTCTTCTGGAAACAAGCGATGAACCGACGCCCCCGGCATCAATCCCCTCCAGCCGCTGCCATCTGTCCCGCCGTCCGTGTCCATCTGTGTGTCTGTGAGGTTTTTAATCTTCTCCGTGGGCTCCAGGTGTGGTGGGCGGCGTCCGACCTGGGCTGGGTGGTCGGCCACTCCTACATCTGCTACGGACCCCTTCTCCATGGCAACAGCACCATCCTCTACGAGGTAGGACGCGCACGCACGCACGCACGCGCACACACGCACACACGCACACACAGATGTCGGCCTCACCTGAGCTTTAGAGTTTGTGGAGATGCGCGCCAAAAGCCTGAAGACACCCACGGAACCGCCACGGACGCCTGCCAGTCCGTCGCTTGCCAAGTAGTTAGATGCCCTTGAACGAAGTAAGCACACAATACGTACAGGGTTGCAAATTGGGTTGGAGTGTGTGTGTGTGTGTGTGTGTGTGTGTGTGTGTGTGTGTGTGTGTGTGTGTGTGTGTGTGTGTGTGTGTGTGTGTGTGTGTGTGTGTGTGTGTGTGTGTGTGTGTGTGTGTGTGTGAGAGAGTGAACTCACAAGCAGCATCTGCTCACCGTAAGTTCCCTGAGCTCACTTGGCGCGGGTTGTTCGCCAACCAGCCGATAACGAAGGAACAGAAAAAACGCGCTGCTGTTGAGGTCTGGTCCGCTGTTTGCCTGGCTCTCCTGTCTGGAGAACAGGAGGATGGGCTCTGAGGGGCCGCCAGGCCTGGTTGGGTTGAGAGAGAACCCGTTTGTATGCTGGACTAGAGAGAATGTTTTTTCCCTGGCATTTTCTCCCGGTTTTTCCTTCCAGCGCAGCTTCTGTGCTTCAAACAGCGGTATAAATATTTATTGTTGGTATTTATGCATAAATATTTATGAAGCCCGCTGTGAGAACTGTGCGATGTTTCCTAAGAAGACCCTCACATCTTCTTTCTCTGGCCGTAAACTTTTTATTATTGTTAATGGGACAATATTCCCAACGCATTGCTGTATTTAGAAGCTGAATTTACGGTGAATATTAGTTATACATTTGAGAAAGCTACGCTAAATAATAATATCAATAGAAACAGGGGTTTTCTCTCTCCAATAAATACAGGAAACAAATATGCATAACTGAACATGACTTCTTTTCAACTATACTGCCAAATAGTTCTCTCTCTCTCTCTCTCCATCTGTCTCTCCCTAGCCGTTTCTCAATACCAAGTACGCGGACTACGTACTCGAGGACTTGGAAGTACGTACTTGGCAAGTCCGGACTTTCAAGTACAGACTTCCGAGAACACGAGTACGCACTCTGCAATTGGAACAGCAGCGGACTCGATGATGCATTCTGGGATATTTAACGGTCCCAAGTCCACACGAGTCACCTCCGATGCATCCTCTGTAGAACGGCCTCATCGAGAATGCATCGAGAACACTTTGGGGTTTTACGACAGTACTCGCGTACTCGCGTACTCGGAATTGGAACAGTGCCTGGGCTACCACTGATGACGTTTACCGAGAACGCAAGTACGCGAGTACACACGAGAACGCGAATTGAGAAACGGCTCCTCTCTCTGAACCTGTGCCGCTAAATAGTGATCCCTGAATCCTCAGGCTCTTCTCCCCTGATCCCTCTCTCTCTCTCTCTCACACTGACACTGCAGGGAGCTACTGCACTCTTTCTCGCACAGTTGGTTGTTTTTATGGGAACCGAATCCTACACACACACGCACACACACACACACACACACACACACACACACACACACACACACACACACACACGCGTCCCATTGCAACACGTGCGCCCCGTTGTCTGTGTGTCTCCAGGGCAAGCCGGTGGGGACGCCGGACCCCGGGGCCTTCTTCCGCGTCCTGTCGGAGCACGGGGTCTCCTCCATGTTCACGGCCCCCACCGCCCTGCGCGCCATCCGCCAGCAGGACCCCGACGCCGCCGTGGGGAAACGCTACCCCCTCCACCTGTAGGCTGCCGCCCCCCCCTCCCTTCACACACACACACACACACACACACACACACACACACACACACACACACACACACACACACACACACACACACACACCTCCTTCAAGTCAGGTTCCACCTCAACTCACTAGTTAAAGGCTGATTATGGTTCCACGTCAACGCAACGCAAGGGGGTTTATGGACCCCTTCGCCCGCCTCAAGGGCCTGACGTACGCCTCCTAAAAATGTTAACCTTGCGTCTAGGCGACGCAGCAGCAAGGGCTGTGTTTGTTTCCGCTCATTAAAACCCGACGCAGAGCCAAAACAGGTTAACGACTGAAGTGTCGAAGCGTCTGTGTGGTTATTACGTTGCGTACGACGCGGGACCATAATCAGCCCCCAGACTTTAGGTTGATCTCCAATGTCTGACCGTAGACAAGCTCAAATCTAGCCAATTAATAGTTCATAGAAATGTGTTTACGATGGTCAAAGAGCTTGAACATGTGCCCAGCACATTAATATCCAACTTTATATATTATAGATGAATCTTGATGACAACGAATGGATTTCCTAAATATTACGGTCACGTGTCAAATTTACGCAAGAATGCCGTCTCCCTATCGTTATCTATGTTTTGCTTGCATACTCTGTACAATCTTTCGAGCCTTAGCCTGGTGATCTCTTTATGGCTGGGGTCAAACTGGGGCCAGCAGGTTGGTTCAGTTTGGCCTTGGGGTAGTAGGATGAGGCAGGACCACAGAAAGAGGTCGATATATTTCAGTGGGGAAAAGAAAATGGGCACATACATCATCAGAGTAAGCCCGCAAAACATTTGGAGAAAAACAGGGTTATCAAATGGATAAAATATTGCCACAGGAGGCAACTAGTCCCCTAATAATTCACAAAAGTAAAAAAAACTGGCGTCGGCTCTGTCAAATAAGTAAAGTTTACGCTGAACAAAGATTCAGAAAGATGTTTTGTTATTTTGATATGTTGTTTGAATATTTATTCACTGAGGTCAACAGAAACACGACTGGTGTGCGCACAGTACGTAGCATTTCAAAAGGTTTTGCTGTTCGCCGTCGTTACGATGTACAACCAGGAAGAAATGATAAATACCCAAGTCAGCTTTGTGATTTTATATTATATTATTATTCCGCTGCCTTGGGTGTGTGTTTTGGCCCAGCGTCCTGCCCCTGTCCCTGGCCCTCTGTCCCCCTTTCCCTGGGTGTATTCTTTCTCACCCTCCTCCCATTCTCCCATCTGAATGTTTGCACTTTAAGGGAATACTGATGGGAAAGCAACAACAGCAGAGAAGGTGAAACCAATTGCATATTTCCACTGAACAGCAGTGAAACTCGACTCAACCTGCTGTCTTTATGTCCTTCTTTATGCACCTGTGCCGAGAATCACTCGCAGCTAGAAATATCGGGGGGGGGGGGGGAAAAGAGAATAAATCAGCAGTAGCTAGCCTTGAGGCTAAAGCTATGATGTGTCAAACCAGGTGGATGGTGCATATATATTTGGCTCACCAATTCCCCTCCCCGCCACCCCGTGGAAATCGGCGTACGCGCTGTAAATCGGACATACACCTCGCTCCCTCCCTGCAGTGGGTGGAGTGTCCCTGAGCAGAGCATGTGACCCCACTCCATGACCTCTGAGTGATTCAATAATCGCGGCCATGAGGGCTCTGCCCTCGAGGCCTGAACGTGATGGGGGGGGGGGGGGGGGGGGGGGGTTCCTTGTGCTGGTATTGTCTTGTTTTCCTTTCATTGTTTTCTTCAGTTGTCCTTGCATTACACATCTAAGCCTTCCTCTGTCTCGAAAAGAAGATCCGAGCTAAGTCATTTTTGATTCCACAGAAAACCAATGCCTCGAACACTTGGTGTTCTCCCCTCGAATACAAACCCACGTTCCGTTGCTTATCTCCAGTGTCCCCTGCCAGGGTTTTTTTTTATTTATTCTTTGGTGTTTTAGTGCGGTGTGTCCTGCCTGCCTCCGTAAAGTGTTTGTCTGCCCTCCGGCGAAAGTGAGCAGGGGGGGGAAATGTATCACTGCTTTGCCGGGGGGGAGAAAAACTATTTCACCGTGCCATGGAAACGCTCGCAGACCGGAGGAGCAGGAGCGTTTTACTCTCTCCGCACTGTGCAGTTAGAGATGACGGCCTCCTCTCCGCCGGCCTTCAGACAGACCCGCTGCTGGAATGTCTTAATAGACGTTTTTTTACGGCTGTTATCTGCTGGTAAACGACTTGAAAGCACAATAAATTGGCGAGGAGTTGCTCATTACGTCTCCACTTGGGGAAAACGCTTCTGTTTGCTAATGTGTGAAATCAGTTCGCCCTCGCCGTCTGCTTATTGAATATAATGTTGCGTGGCTTGAATATGTGGAAACGCAAACGGTCAATGGTTTGTTTTCTTGATACAATCCAATTTTGCAGGCTCCCATCTTGAATAGACAATAGAAAGAATAATGTAGCATAACATTGTTTTATTCGGTTGAAAATGCTTCAATTTGTAATTCACCGTGGGTCATCGGTTCACTTTAAATGTAATCTGAATATTTTATGTATCATATTTATAGATTTATATTTAGGACATTCAGCAGACGCTTTTGTCCAAAGCGTATTGAAACCACTCATGTGCACGTTCACACACGGACGTCGAAGTCAACCATGCAAGGCGACAGCCAGCTCGTCGGGAGCAGTTAGGGTGAGCTGTCTTGCTCAAGGACACCTCGACACTCTGGCTAGGAGGAGCCCGCTCTGCTTCCTGAGCTACTGTCACCCTACAAATGCAAATATATATTCACCATTTACTTTTATCCAATGTGACAGTGATTCTGATATATTGAAGAGCAGGTTATATTTAGGCATTTTGCTTAAGGATGACTGCAGGTAACAATGTGCAGATATCGGAGATGGAACCGGACACCTTTTTGGGTTGGGAGTTGTATAACCCTGTTGTCATTTCATATCTCTAGTACCCACCCAGTTTGAGATACCTAGTCTGAACTAGCATGCACGGCCTCACACGACACAGACAGGCTCAGTGACAGAGGAGCAGAGATCTTCGATGGCGGGTTGGGGACAGCCAAAGCCCCCAAACCTCGCGACAGCTCTGGGCTTCGCTCTGAAACTATAAGGCTCCCTTTGAGGATACTTTTCTGGCAAAGGAAGAAGTTGTCTTCTGGCTAAAGCGTGCTTTGCTGCCTAAATGGAAAATCGGTTTATCTATGCGTGTTAGGGAGATTGGGATCCAAATAGCAGTACATGCCTCCCATAGTGCTGGTGCATGCAAGTCTGATGCAGACATCTGGGGTGGTGTCTGGTGGGTATGTGTGAGTATGTAGGGGGTCTGTAGTCACAGCATGAGGAAATTGCCTGTGGTTTCACTAACACATCTACACCAATTCAGTCTGGAACCTCTCTATTTTTCGATTTCAGAGGGATGTTATCCGCTCCTCTGTACTGTCATCGTATCAAACCCGCCCCGTATGAGATAAACTATTGTGATTGGCCCGACCCAGCTCTACTGGAAACTGTTCTGAATGGGAGGGGGGCCAGACGCATATGCCAAACTGAATAAAACATGAGCTTGCAGATTGGTCTGGTTCCCAGTCTAGCTTTAGTGGGCATGAGTCAACAAACATTGATACCAACGCCATATCAAATTTAAGAAGAATTATTTGGATAAAATGTGTATTATTTTATGTACAAGTTATTGTTGGATCCTGAGGCTGGATGATTTTATAAATAATTAGTGGGTCAGCGGAAAACATGTCAGTATTACACTTTCATATCATTAAAAATAACTTAAATACTTCTTGGCTGCTTCCAAATAAGCACATTGAAATTTGTCATTACTTAGGACACTGTATGAAAAAGGTGTGGATGACTGACAATCAAAAGAGTATTTAGTTGCTGACCGTCAATACTCAATGTTTTTGTGAGATTTGACAGGGCTTGTGTGGCGGTTAGGGTTAGGGTTAGGCTCAGATAGTTGACTTTTAGCATACTGGCAATCTCTGCATTTACTGCCCGAGACGCAGTCCAAGAAGGAAATATCTCCGGTCTTTATCACCACTCAAAGGTCTCAGAGATTACATGCTCTTTCATCCTCGAATATTTTGTTGACAATTTAGGCAACAGAGGAATTTCCGAATGAGGAGCCACATGTAAAACATGTATTAGTTTCCATGCCTAAATTAGTTTCTACACACTAGTATTATTATGATTTTTTTATTTTTTTGTGCAGCAGATTTTGTGTGCTTCATTCTCAGCCTCAACCTCAAGTCTCATTATAAAAGGGCCTAGTCAGTGACTATAAATGTAATGAGTGTAGTTAATACATCCACATGTAAAATGATGGACGTATAAGTGTGATCTCTGAGATCACAACAAACTAGTCCACGAGAAAGAAAACATGAAAGTCAACCCTTTTGTTCTGGGTCTGGCTTTGTTCTGCCTGTTCTTCGGGGCCAAGACGGGACCCAAAACATTGAGTCATTCCAGTGAGTCAGTAATTGCCAGACTTTGCGCCAAAAATCAACTGTAGCGTGCAGAATCTGCCAAATTGTAGTCTCATGGAGTGCGCCTTCATTTTTTATTTCCTGTACATTTTAAGAACAATTAAAGCATAATTACCCGATTCAGTTTTTTGCAAACAAGTTCAGAAGTTCACAACACAAGTTCATGTTCTTGTGTTGAGAGCTTTATTGACGTGAGTCAGACAGAAGACATTGTAAACACTGTTTTATAGGGCAGAGGGATCTCCTCAAAGTAGTGCTGCCAACTGCTTTGGTATTCTACTTACAGTAGGAGATCAAAGCAGTTGGCCACACTCAATTCAAGTTGCTGGGTTAGCAGGTTCACTGCCGGGTTAACAATTGGGAAAACCAATTGGGATTTCTCAATTGGTTCCGATCATTGCAAAGTTATGGCGAACAACATGTAATTCAATCACCAAGGCAATATAGCGATCACTGGCGTTACACCAGTTTTACACCACTCTGCCAGTGGTTTATGGTTTAAACCACTCATCTTTGGCGTTGGTTTAGATGAGAGACCAACACTGCAGGTACACCCGACTGAATTCAAACCATTTTCCCTCTTCAAAATAAAAGCCACTACAGGTTTAAAGTAGCCCTTCAGGAGAAACAGCTCTTTGAGTACTTTTGATCGCTGGTACTTTTTGCCAAGGTCCTAAGGCGGATCTTAAGTAGAGGATGAAAGAGAACAGCCAGAAGACTTGAGTAGAATAGCAATAGAACCCAGTTGTACTTTTTGTCCTGATGGGTTTTCGTGAGAAGAGGAGAAAAACACGCTTGTGGCTGAGGAGACATTAAACACATTTTCCACCTTCCTCCTGCTCCAGGTAACGGACAATAAACAGGATTCACCAACAACAGGTGGTGACTAGCAGCCATTTTGGATGTCGGTGCTACAAAATATTAATCCTTTTCCAAGTAATCCTAGTGAACAAGGATATAAGCTTTTTATCCCTTGATGAGAAAAGTTGGGTTATTTTGTTTATTTTGCTATTGCAGGAGGCTAAACGCTGTTGGGTAATTACACCAATTTAGAAAAAATCGGATTTTTGAATTGGATTTTTAAATAGGAACCAAACGAGTTATACTTTAAAAATCAAAACAATGCTGACGTTACATGGTGATTCGTCTGGAGCTTGGGTTTAATAACATTGTGTCTGTGGCTGACAGGCCTCTCTTTTAAAAGCACATACTTATTCTGGGGCGTCAGAAATGCTGTCAGAATTTGACAAAATGTGTCAAGTATAGTTATATTCAGTCATATTCGTTATTCTTATCATGCTGCTCGTGCTAAAGAATAACAGTTACATAACAGACTATTTTGGGGTGCCAGACCGGAACACATCTGGGTTTGATTGACCAATAGTTTCTCACTATCTTCCCTGAACTATTACAGCACAATATTCCTGTACATTTCTTTGTTTACCTAGTCATTTAGCAGACACTTTCGTCCAAAGGGACTTGTTTCTTGAGACGCATCCGTAAGGGGCAAGTAGGTGTTGGGGCAGCTTGCTCATCGATGCTTCTAGGTAGACTACCAACGTTTGGTGGTCAAACTAGGGTACGTTGGAGGTTGACCGGCATCTCTCTCCTGCTTTCCCCAGCCTGCGGTCTCTGTTCCTGGCCGGGGAGCGCTGTGACGTGGAGACGCTGGACTGGGCCAAGAGGAGCTTTGGGGTCCCCATCCTGGACCACTGGTGGCAAACCGGTAAGTAAGACTGGCAAGTTAAGTTCACACCCCTGGTAGGGCTTACAGAATTGCAACACCATTCATCCATGATATCTGGGAAATCTCTTACAATGCCATGAGTGTATTTCCTAGCCGTGCTGGCCCCGGTGGGAATCGTACACCTTACCCTGGCAACCGGGAGTTGGGCTACGCAGGATAGCCTTTACCTTCACTCTGTGTTCAAAGCCCTTCAGCATTAAGTGTTTCTGTGTGAGAGGGCTTTTAATGGAGTCTCTGCCTTTCGCTGAAAATTATTGCCCTTTTGACATTTATACAGCTTCGGAACAAACCCAGTAACTCCTTTTAAAGTGATTATCCTCCCAAAACCTGTTTTGGCTATAAAACGGTTTATTACACTTCACCCATTTATATAATTGAATGAACCAGCGACACATCTGTGCAATTTTAATTGAATTAGAGCTCCCTCTATCAAAAGCTGTATCTGTATTCAACTTCAGAATGAATTTTCTTCTAGCTGTTGAGTCAAACCATTGTTCAACAGAGTCGTTTGGCATACCTTTTGTGTTGTCGATGAGTAGATAATACCAGTATAGTATAATACTATAATAGAGTTGGAGAAACCAAACTGAGCCACCGTTTTTTTATTGAGATGACGACAGGCAAGAACCTTTTTTTAAATGAAAATACAGAGAATGTTAATCGTGAGTAGCTCTTTCACTGTCCTCCAGGAAGGAGCTCATGTTTTGCTCTGAAGGAACCAAACCATTACCTTTTACCTCTGATTTGGATGAATATCAGCCTCGCAGTTTTATCAGTTTTATCTTTGTCAGTTGTCACCTTCTGTCCAGCGGCTGTGGTGTAGACATGCTGGCAGGAGTTCTCCAAGTGGAATACCTTGTTTCTGCAAAACACCCCCATGTTTAGCTAAAAGCACTCCCATGTTTCTACGCTCTTTTTGCCAAACCTTTCTCTTCTTTCTTCCAAAAAGTCCATCTTGGTATGTCACGAATGTGTGGTGTTCTGGTTAAGTGTCAGACTGGCATAGCTAATAGACTCTCACGGTGGTAGGCTAATATTAGCTTCTTCGATTGGAAGTCTCTCTCTCTCTCTCTCTCTCTCTCTCTCTCTCTCTCTCTCTCTCTCTCTCTCTCTCTCTCTCTCTCTCTCTCTCTCTCTCTCTCTCTCTCTTGTCCTCTCTCTCTCTTGCTCTCTCTTGTCCTCTCTCTCTCTTGCTCTCTCTTGTCCTCTCTCTCTCTTGCTCTCTCTTGTCCTCTCTCTCTCTTGCTCTCTCTTGCCCTCTCTCTCTCTCTCTCTTGCCCTCTCTCTCTCTTGCCCTCTCTCTCTTGCCCTCTCTCTCTCGCCCTCTCTCTCTCTCGCCCTCTCTCTCTTGTCCTCTCTCTCTCTTGCTCTCTCTTGCCCTCTCTCTCTCTCTCTCTCTCTCTCTCTTGCCCTCTCTCTCTCGCCCTCTCTCTCTCTTGCCCTCTCTCTCTCGCCCTCTCTCTCTCTTGCTCTCTCTCTCTCTCTCTCTCTCTCTCTCTCTCTCTCTCTCTCTCTCTCTCTCTTGTCCTCTCTCTCTCTCTCTCTCTCTCTTGTCCTCTCTCTCTCTCTCTCTCTCTTGCCCTCTCTCTCTCTTGCTCTCTCTTGCCCTCTCTCTCTCGCCCTCTCTTTCTTAGTCAATCTCAGCTTGGCTATCGATGCCCTGAACCAGAACCCTGTGATTTAAATGAGTCATCGCCTGAGAGCAAAAGGACCTGTTGTCATGTTGTCATGAAGTCCTGCGAGTAGCGATGGAAGATCGATGCTGGAACAAGTGGACATCTCTCTCTCTCTCTCTGCATATGGAACATGGAAATCAATACAAACACCATCGACCTTGAAAGTGTATAGAGGCGGGAGGGGGGTGTAACTGCACTGGGGGAATATTGGCTATTCCATTGAGTTATAAAATAAAAGTTTTATACAGGTTTGCTCATAGTACTTTTGATCTCTACTGATGTCCAAGGCAGTGGGGTGGCGGTGGTTTCCCTGGTTGATTATTCTATTTATTTTTACATTATTTCAAATTCTTCCATTTTGCTTCCTTTGCATTCTCACGTTTTTTCATTTTAAAGCGGTTTACATTTGGTCTTTTAGTTGAACATGTATGTTTAGTCCTTTAGCAGAAACTTTTGTCAAATGTAAGACGGAGAACAATCAAAGCAGGCTACGCACAACCTAGTTTAAATCCACTGGACTGTCTACAGAAAAGCCATTAATCTGAAAAAAGTTTAATTTTTACTATAGCCCTGTGGATCTGGGTAGATGCGCATAATAAGTACATACAGCCATACAAAGTAAATGTACCATAATAAGTCCTGGACTCAGGCGAAGCTGTCCGACTTTCTGCTGGTTTTGCTGGGGGTGAAATTGTGTTGACCTCCCTTTTGTACTCCATCTACTGTTGCTGTTGAAGCACATGAACGCTACAGCAATGATGTTGCACAAGACCCGAGTCCTTTATCAGGGCTCTGTGGACCAGAGATTAGAAACCCACTCACACGTTTTAACGTCTTGGGAGGTCTTGTGTCATGTGTTGCCAGGGTTATGGTCAGCTAATCATCACGTTTGGATAATGAGACACGTGTGTGTGTGTGTGTGTGTGTGTGTGTGTGTGTGTTGAGGAGCTCTGTGGGGTAACTGGTTGTTTGCCCTTGGAGCAGTGGGATGTCTTGGTGGTAAATCTCGATGTAGACAATGTGGGGCTGCTGGGTAATCACCGTAGCATTGATCTGTTGGTCCGTGTGCAAGTGTGCATGCTTATTATTAACTGGGATATTCATTCAGTTGTCCCATGTGTATTTATGTACGTCGAGCTGCCTTCTCATATTGACTGTCTGGATTTAAGATGTGGGTGGGAGGTTGGGTGTTCTACTCCCTTATTTTATTGTTTTTAATCATTGTTTTTTTATTATAGTCCACTATGCCTGTGGTTCTAATTTGGCATTCTCCGTCCACCATTCCTTCATATGGATGAATGTTTGATGAGGTTCTGTCATTACCCGTGACCTATGATGCTAGGCTTCTTCATTTCAATGCCAAACAGAATGCAATGCAATCAAACGATAATTGGCATTGTAGCTCGGTGGTTAATCTCCAGGAGAGTGACTGTAGTGGAGCGTGTGGATTGATGTCCAATGTTTAAAGGAAACACACCTGTTAGAATGCATGCTACGGTCCTGCTGCAGGGAGGTCAGCTCTATGAGCAGCTTCTCCTCTCTGGTTCCAAGGAAGTGCTCCTCAAGTCTCTCCTTCCTCACGGAGGAAGACTTATTATATATACTGACAAATGAAAAGCTAACTATAAAAAAAATATTGACGCTGAGCAAACTTTATAGAAAAATGGTTGAAACTTAAATCTCAAGGAGAAAGGAGAATCCATTTTTCTACCAACAATGTTTGTGGAGGTGAAGAGGGTACTTAGCTGAAAAAAAAACATCTTAGAGTGGCTCCACTAGTGGAAAAAGACTAGACCTCCTGAGCCCTTCTGGAGCTGCTTGTAGGGCTGTCCGTTCTTGAAAACCCAGACAGAACCCATTTCTCCTTCACACATCATGTTTGCCGAGCCGGTGTTGTAATGCAAGACTGTAACCTGATCAGACATGACTCACAGCCAGCTGCTTTGGCTCTGTCCTCTGCCTCTTTCTCCGCTAAGAACCAACTTCCTCTGTGTGAGAGAGAGAGAGAGAGAGAGAGAGAGAGGCCTTCTAGTTTGTGAAGTAAGTTTCCTCCCGTTATAGCCGTTCTTGCAGATCTTCCAGCCTGTTTTGCTCCGACGGAAATTCCTCTGTTTGTGTCTGTGTTGTCTAGAATGACAAAATACAGACTTAATTGCTGAAGTGGCTGTTGGCTGATAATGCTGCCAATTACCGTTCCTTCTGACTGTGTCTGCATTGACTTAAGATGACAGGACACGACAAGATGAACACCATTAAAGTTTACTCAAACTCCTATCTCCTTCTCGCCAACGGCGTTATTTTGACCAGCTATTATAGTGACTAGATTTGTTTTCGCAAGATTTGTAGGTCTGTCAAAAATACTTTTCCTTGTAAAGTGTTCCCTTGGGAGGTCGTTTGTCCCTCTGTTCATCCTTTACAATCACATTTGGTATTCCTTAAAGCATGGTATTATACACCTTATAATAAAGGTGCCTACATTGTATTTTGATTCTCTGCCACACACACACACACACAGACACACACACACACACACACACACACACACACACACACACACACACACACACACACACACACACACACACACACACACACACACACACACAGTGAATGTTCGCATCTTCTCCATTATGGACTTGTCTGCACCAGGATCCCTTCGTCCCATCAGGACTTAAAGTCTCTGTCGACTCGCTCCTGGGCGCTAAGCTAACAGCTGTTCCACGCCATTCAGTTACATACTCCCTACGTCGCAACTCTTCAGCCCCTGAAGCAGAAAACATACATTTATGGTTGTGTTGGAGCTCTGTGCCATATGTTGCGTGTCATTTTTTCCGTCAGGGTCCCTGTTGTGTTGGGCATCTTGCTAGCTAAACAACCGGGCGTTAGCTTAGCTCAGCTCCTTGGCTGAGCTCTCTCTACGCTATAGTTTACTGTAATGAATCATTTGTGGTTTGGCATTCAAACTCATTTAAAAAAACAACCAAGCAAACACATTCAATATACAATTAGGAAGAACTTCAGAAAAACTCCACTGGGTGTCCAGAACATTTTTCTTGTGGTTCATTCATTTGATAAATGATTGAAACAATCTTTATCCATTTTATTTATTTTTAATCCATCTTTAAAGACACACTGTGTAATTTTTTCTCCCATCTAGTGGTTAAATATTTCGCATTCAAACGAATATGCTCTCTAGCGCCTCGCGTTTTCAAATGTGCGTTGCAACCTGTTGGAACTACGGCAGGCGGCATGTGTCAAGATTCAAGAAGCTATGACAACAACATGTCTTCAAACACCACTTCATCAAGTTTTGTTTCGGGTGATGAGGTACGTTATTTCAAACAAACTTCAAACTGCATTGAATCATTAGTGTGAGCATGTATGAGTAATTACTCCTCGAGCAAGATAGTGAATTATGTTCTCATGTTTATATCGTTTATTGGTAACATTACTGTCGCAGTATAGCGACACTTGACACACGACAAATACAATGGTTTTTTTAGTAGGCTAGAGTTTATTGCTCTACTACAACGCATGTTATTAGCGCAACTATGTGCTAATTAGTAATGAAACATTCTTTATCCGTTTATTTTTCAATATCCGTGCATTGTCAGAGATCATCATCAGGCGATTCAACGCCGGTAGGGAGAGGAAGAGGGAGAGGACAGAGAGGCAGTGGATTGGTGGGAGCTAGGCGAGGAGGACGAAGAGGAGGAGAACCAGAGTCACAACCACGACGACAAAGACGCCCGGCAGCTACAAGAGAAGATCTTGATAGGATAGTGCTTTTTGTCCCTCTCGGCAGTTCATCGTTTTTTATAGACCGGAAGGACATAGAAGCCTCCGTAGAGCTCGCCCGTCCTATGTAAATACAGATAAGTGATTCTTCGCTCAGGAGGATTAGTGAAATTGTTGGCAGAGATAATTTTACACCAATGAGGACTTATTTATGAATGAAGACGTTGATTTGAGGTAATAAATTACTTAAAACACTACACAGTGTACCTTTTTAAGACGACTCCAAGGGTGTTTCTCCAAGGAATTATAAAGGATGGGCTTCATCTACGTGTTTTTGTCACATCCTTGTAAAAACCGGAGGGACTAGAGAGAGAGTGGTGCTGCCAGTGCTGCTGTTCAGAACCAAAGCCAGGGTTCTGGTACGGTTCACTTTCAATCAGTGAGAAAATGCTTTTATCAGAGCCGACTACCAATGAAGGCAAAATCTACAAAACAAAGACAAAATCGAACCCTAACCCTATCGACTACGAATTATAGTGACGCAGAACAGATTTCTCACTAAATAACAACGCGCTTTCCAGAAACATAAAATTGCACATGTTTCAATAAGATGACGTGCAATTCACCTGAGAGAGAAATTCAATTTGGTAAATCGATTGTGCAGGTGGGTTTCCAACAAGGTCACGGTTCACAAGCAATGGTATCGACCACACTGGAAGGCATCCAACTAGTGCCATTATCCACAATAAACCCCCACTACAACTACAAATCCCAGGGTGAATAGTTCTATATTGGACCAGCTGGTCAGCCGTAGTTGTATTTGATTATCCTAATTTGGCTAATACCGCGATTCCCTCGCGTATGACGGCCAATTTGAGCGTTCTAAAGCTCGAAACATTCAACAGCACAACAAGCTGTGCTGGCAGACCCGGGCCTCGTTTAGTCAATTAAGTCCCCGACTGGTTTAAAACGCAGCCTCCCCGGCCACCAGCGGCGTTTCTGGAGTTGGCGCCGAGAGATGAAGTGGCGGGAGTTGTTAGCTTATTTGCGCGATTAAGAGGTTGTCATCTCGTGCTTTCGTTCATTCATTCACCTTCCCCCCTCCCCCCCCCTCCCCCGGTTTATGTTTACTGGTGTGTTGTACACACACACACACACACACACACACACACACACACACACACACACACACACACACAGTGAGGGGTCTTTGAAGCCTGATAATATTCAGAGAGCTATTTTAAGAACCTGGCCTCGTCCGCTCAGGGGAGGAAGAGGAGCGGGTGACGGCGATGAAGGTTGCTGATGTCACACACGTTGCCCGGCAACCGGTGTGCAGTTCTTTGAATCTTTTTTTTTTTTTTTTTTTTGGTGGACGGGGTTGGTTGCCGGTTTTGCCACATAACAAACACTCTAATTTATGCTTCCTCTCTCGCTCTCCTCCTTCACGTTTCTTTCCCTCTCTTTCTCTCTCCATCTTCCCATCTCCTCTCTCTCTCTCTGGCGCTCTCTCGTTCCCTGCCATTTCCATAAAGCTTTATCGGCCTGACATTTAAATCGAAGGGACGTGTTGCCAAAGCATGGAAATATATGGGTGAATAAATGAGACGAATGCATGAATGTGTGAAATGTAGTCTGTATGCGCATATATTGTAAATCTGCGGAACAGGCAGTCAGTCATTCCTCTCAGGTAAGACGCTCCCTCAAAGACAACACAGGGAAACGTCCGTCAGATCATCCTCCTCCCCTCGCTGGACGCCGTGTTTCGAAGAGAAACGGGATGTTGGTGGAGGAATGTAACACGATCCTTTGGGGATTTGATTGCCTCGTACTAAAGTGACACACACACCAGCCAGCTGTGTGTTGGCGTGTTTTACCCGTAAGGATTCATTCAGATATGATATTTACATTATGCCTTCAATTGAACGGCGTCCATGTTATTTCAGCTGCGCTGGAGGTTAGGCTAATTGGACTCAGAAGTGAGGAGGGCTTTGTGAGCGCTGAGACAGTAGAGATGAGCTCAGGATGTCTTCAGCGTTCGTTGGTTCATTCGGTGCTGTGCTGCTTTTAGAATGGCGACCTTCACCTGAACTCTCTCTCACTCCACTGTCCAACTCTCTCTCACTCCACTGTCCCTGGCACTAGACGGGCAAATACAACAACAAAAAAAATACTTTTATAGATTTGTATATCACAAAATACATTCCATAATGTCCCCCGTCTCACTCATCCATTTGACCTTGGGTGTGTGTGTGTGTGTGTGTGTGTGTGTGTGTGTGTGTGTGTGTGTGTGTGTGTGTGTGTGTGTGTGTGTGTGTGTGTGTGTGTGTGTGGGGTTGCTTGGTTCGTTACATATATCTCCCCTGCCGCGTGTCGCCCAGGCAACCAGGTTTAACCGGAGGCGACCAGCAGCAACAGCCATGCTGTGCATAAGGTCGTCACGACAACATACCGGGACTCGGTACCCTGAGCCCTCAGTGGGACAGGGTGGCGATGATGCTGGGGAGAGATGACAGCTATTGAACCCATCATCCCCCCCCCCCCCCCCCCCCCCCAGGCGACGGGCAGTGTTGCTGAGTGACAGCTGGCTCCACACCCGAACCATACCTCTTTCATGTTCTCTTGCACTTCATTTTTTTTTAGCCGTTCCTCACTTTATCCTCGTTTTTTTTTAAATATCTTTTCATTTCTTTCTGGTGGTTGTAGCAGTGGGCGACGGCGAGTCTTCTTCTTCCATCGCGATGTCGGTCACTGTCTTAACGTACGTGGGCGGCAGGTGGCTCAGGAGGCAGAGCGGGTTGTCCCTCGAGTGTGTGGAGGTGTCCCCTGAGCGAGACAACCTCAACCTAACGACGAGCTCCCGACGAGCGCCGTCGACACCGCCGCCGTCGGTTGTGTGAATGTGTGCGTGAACGGGTGAATGTTAGGAAATATTGCAAAGAGAATTTAAGAGAGGGAGAGAGAGAGAGCTGGAAAAGGAAAGTCCAGGCTAAGCGACTGGGGGATTGTGATTGGCTGAGGCTTGAGGATGGAGGATTATCGTTGTGCAGTATTTTAACCTTCGGGACCGTCTCAGGTTCTCGGCTGTCTCAGCGCCGTCCGGCTCTTTCCCGCTCAAACGGGCGTGACCGCAGGCCCCGGCTCCCTGGTTCCTTTGTCGAGCTTGTTTAAAGGGGCCGGTGTCACGCTCGGCCGTCCTAATGGGAGAGAGGACCGCCTCCTACGTGAGACGGGCACAAATAGGGATCCGCCAACACCAACTCTGCTGCCCTCAGAGAGCTGAGAAGGGAGACCGTTGACCAATGGAGAACGTCCACGGTCACACTGTCCGGCAATTATTGAAATGACTTGAAATTTGACTAATTTACAAACGTATCATTTAAATATTTTAGGAAGTGTGAGAAAGTGAAACCCCTTCTCACCGCTGTCTCTCCCATTCCGGCCAAGTGAGCCTTGGCAAGGAAATGTTCCCCATGGTAAATGGTATGGCCTAATTGGTGCACCTGGGACTAATTGGTTTGCTTATTTAAGGGGTGTCTCATGTTGTGTTGGGTGGAAGTTAGGCGCTGGCATGATGCGAGGACAGCACTTGGAACCACATGTTCTGTAATGCTAAATGATGCTGTGTTTATGCTAGGCTAGACCAAATTGCAGCTTTTCTTTTTGAAAACACTCATTTGTATTTTGGAAACGTAGATTTATTTTTGTTTATTTATTCTTGGGTCTGTTTTTGAAATGAATAAAACTTCACTGTTTTTGGAGTTGCCCCCTCGTTTTTCGCCCACACTCTCCGGTCCAGTGAGTCCGGATCCCAAATATGTTGAGTGACCAAATCGGTCCTTCACAGAGAGCGGGTTAATCAATTGGAAAAAAAAAAAGGGCTGGTCAATTGATGCTTTTTCATGTTCCCTTTCTGGCATTAAATTATTTATCCCAACTGCCTCCCTGGTAGATTGAGCAAAGAAAACAAAAAATGATAACTGGTCAATAGTCCCGCATACTACCGCAATCCAAAAATGTATTACCAATGGCTAAACTACCTGAATATGAGACATCTTGATGTGATGTTACAGGAAAGTTTCAGTTTAAAGTGTTCATTCAATTGGTAGGGGTAATCGAAATCGGCAATTATGAAGTGAACCGCACGCACGCACGCACGCACGCATGCACGCACGCACGCACGCACGCACGCACGCACGCACGCATGCAGCCATGCACGCACGTGCCAGTCCCAGTCTCTCCTGGGGGGGGGGGAAGTGAGTCTATCAGGCGACAGACTGACAGATGGTCCGTTGCTGTCTTTCTGTCTTCAGTCTTTTGGTGAGTAGCTGTCGGGGACTGACGACAGGCTGCCAGTGATATTAATAATGTAATAACTTTGTTTTTGAAGCCACTGTGTGTGAGATGTTAAAGATAGATGCATTTAGTTGTTGGTAAAATGATCCAGATATACCTGGAGGACATGTCGATTGTTAAAAAGAGGCAACATCCATCGATTTAAAATCGCTCTGTACCACTTCTATTGCATTTTTTATATTTCATTAAGGTGCGGGGTAAAATCGTGTCTATTTTACTTGTGGCCGATGCCTTAGCTGTGTTGAGTATAAAATGACACTCTCTTACCTTACCTTAACCTTACCTTACCTTAGCACACTGCTCTAGTTAAATGGTTGCGGCTGTGGTACTGAAACCTGACCCTCGCTCCAGCTGTAGAACGCCCTCTGTGTTTTGAGAAGAGAGCGACTAAAGGGGGTTAATGGCGGGGATGTAGGCCAACCGGCTGACATGAAGGGAGAGAAGGAAAGGGGTGAGTGGGTGAGAGTGAGTGGGAGAGGGAGAATGGGGGAAAGTGAGCAGGGGAGAGTGAGCAGAGGTGAGTGAGTCATAGATATTGCGTGAATTAGGTCTTCATGGTAGAAAGGTGACATGCGTATAGTTTTTTATATTCAGTGATAGGGGAACACACAAATTGTAAACATTATTCAAAATGATCTTTCCTTGTTTTTTATTGCCCGGACATAAATTGATGTTGATTTCCTTTTCCATACATTTCCTACAGCAATTTCCCTGGCTTTCATAAACACATTACGTCGTTCAAAATCAATGTCCACTGTTGAATCAAAAACGATTTTTGAAATGTAATCTGGAAGGGGAAGAGAGGAAATGTAATGGAATAGTGATTACATATTTTCTCTCTTCGTCTCTGACCAGAAACGGGCTCTGCCATCACCTCCACCTGCATCGGCCTGGGGAACTCACTGACCCCCCCTGCTGGCCAGGCCGGGAAGCCCGTACCGGGTTACAACGGTGAGAAACCCCCCCCCCCCCCCCCCCCCCCCCCCGTCACATGACTGGCTAATCATTACATCTGAGTTGACGTTTCCTCACCCACCTCATTCATTCATTCACCGAGTGTGATCAGCCGTTACAAGCCGTTTTGAAAATGTGCAGCTTCTGACATCACAGGTGGGCGTGTCCACCTAGCTGGACAGATTGGCCTACCGGCCTGCCCGGAGGACTGTAGCAAACGTCAGCTGGACACGCTCGCCTGCGATGTCAGAAGCTGCACAATTTCAAAACGGCTTGTAACGGCTGATCACACTCACACCTGGTGGTGTAACATGTCCCCTTTAATGACCTCACAGGTGGGCGTGTCCACCTAGATGCATGACGGACAGATCGGTCTACCAGCCTACCCAGTGGACGGTAGCAAATGTTGCTGATCTATCCGTCATACATCTAGGTGGACACGTGTCACTAAATCAAAAGGAAAAGGCAGATTCTCAAGCGGCTTGTAACGGTCCATCACATCCACACCTGGTGAATGTTTTTTTCCCCTGCTGCCCTCGTCGTGTTTCAGTGTGTGTGACGCTTGTTTCCGTGGTGTGAATTCCGTTTTGCTCCGGTCTCCGTTCCCGTCCGACAGTGGAAGTAGTGGATGACGACATGCAGGCACTGGCGCCGAGGATTCTGGGAAATATCGTGGTGAGGTAAGAGGCTGAGGAATGACTCCGTGCCGCTGTGCTCGCTTAGCCCTTCCTCATGTGCACGCACGCACGCACGCACGCACGCACGCACGCACGCACGCACGCACGCACGCACGCACGCACGCACACAAACAACTGACAGACTGCTTCTTGACAGAATTTCAATAAGTCTTTGACACCGTATACAAATTTATGAAAGGCAATATCTAGCAAAAAAAGTGAACATTTCTCATTTATCTGTGAATAACTCAGCCTCAGTTGAAGGGGCCCTCAAAACTTTTTAAGTCAAGAGGAGTGTGTGTGTGTGTGTGTGTCTGTGTGTGTGTCTGTGTCTGTGTGTGTGTGTGTGTGTGTGCGTGTGTGAGAGATGGCAGGGCGCTTTCCATCAAAGCCCTGGCCCTTTAAAACCACATCCTTTGTTCCTTGGCTATCTTTCACGCCATTACCTCTGCTCTCTCTCTCTCCTCTTCCCACTCTCTCCCCTCTCTTATCTCTCTCCTCTATCCCTTTGTCCCTCCCCTCTCACACTATTACCTCTCCATCAACACACACACACACGACGACCACATTGACCTCCAGACACACTTTATTCCCGCGCTCTAACAGCAGGATTAGGAGCGGGCAAGGTGCCAGACTTCACAGGAAAAACTAAGAAATGAACTCCTTCCTAAGACGCACACACGCACGCACGCACAAACAAACACACACACACACACACACACACACACACACACACACTAGATTCCACGAACATGAACTAGATTGTTCTCAAGGGGGGGGTGGGGGGGGTGGGTGGCTGTGCTTGTTTTATCCGCAAAAAACGTGCACTTTTCACGTGTGTCTGTCCGTTCCCGCCATCCGTCAGGACTCGAGTGCATGTAAAATATATTTTTACCTGATTTACCTGGACCATGTCTGCACAAGTCCTTTGACAAGTAGAATCGGCTCGTGCCTGTTTCATAGTATTTATTTGAACAGGCACCATCACGTCAAGGAGGGTCTCTACTGTGTGTGTGTGGGGTGGGGGGCGGGGGGGGGGTAGGTAGGGACCAGGCACAGCCAGGACAGGGTTTCAGTCCTGGTGTAGAGTTAGACGTTTTGACCTGAAAAGGGTTTGAAGGAATTATCAGGCGCTCTGTGTATAAACAAACAGCCGTCTCCCCTCTGCTCCCGTACACCGGAGCTACTGCTCTGGTGCTCACCCACGCCCCCCCACGCCCCCCCACCCCCCCCACCCCAGAGAGGTCCGAGTCAGGGGGTCACACCAGGTCAAGTCCAGACCCGCTGACCCCTAGCGTCTAGACTCACAGTGTAACACTAGCCAGCGGCCACATGCCCCTTCTTCTTCGTTGGTTCACGGTAGGTTGACAATCGTACCTAGATAGTGGAGATATGGATGCTTGGATGCCTGCATGCATGCATACATACATGCATAGCCCAATTATCTAGATATGGTTGTCTACCATGTATCAAATAAAATATGTATTCATTCATTCATGTATTCATGTAAATCACCCTCACTTCCATACAATTCATAAGTGAGTCGAGAATTAATTAATTAATGAATGCATGCTTTCATGTCAATACATTCATTTATGAGTTGTATGGAAGTGAGGGTGAAACAGACTCTCAGTGTCCGGTCTCTCTCTCTCTCTCTCTCTCTCTCTCTCTCTCTCTCTCTCTCTCTCTAGATTGCCTCTTCCCCCAGGAGCAGCTCTGTCTCTCTGGCAGAACGCTGCGCTCTTCAAGGAGCTCTACTTCACTAAATTCCCGGTAAGTGTCTTTCTCTAATACTGTAGGAAACTGCTCCCTCTCACAGCCAACGGCATACAATCAGAGCTTATTGGACAGGCAAACTTAATATGCACGTAGATCTTACACCCTTACGGGAATTGTCCTGATATTTTATTTTATGGTAAACTATAAAACTGCTTTTAAGCTAAATTAACTTTGGAGAATTGTCGTTTCTTTGCAAACACTCGATTACAGTCGCGGTGTGGTCCAAGGCCGCCATCTAGTGGTGAACGACTATATTTCAGGATAAAATTCGACCGTATCACTAGCAAGATTAATGATCATGAATCATTCTTAGTGTCATTGAAAAAGTGTATTCAAATGTGACTGCTGATACATCTACACCTTGTCTAAATAAATGTTCAACTTAAACATGCTTGGCACAGCAGAAGAAGAACAGGAGAGTGAATAACTAAAAAGAAGACAAAATTTTAAAAAAATACAAGAATAAGCAAAGGAGGATTGTGGTCCTCCCCGCAGGGCCACTATGACACCATGGACGCCGGCTACGTCGACGAGGAGGGCTTCCTGTACATCATGTCGCGCTCTGACGACGTCATCAACGTGGCCGGCCATAGGCTCTCCGCCGGGGCCTTGGAGGAGGTAAGACCGACCATAAAGAATGTATACGTCAGGACGGCCAGGGATTAAAACCTCACGCTCGAACCCCTACCTGCTCTGGAAATACCCGTCGCTAACTTTTATCTGTCACCGTAATTCACTTTGGATAAGAGTGTCGCTATACGGCATTTCAGAATGTTAGTAAACAATAGCCGTAACGACACTTCCGGGTGGCAGAACGCGAGCGGCTACCACTGACCAGAAGCCATCCAGCCGGCTGTAAACACAAATAATAATAAATAATAATAATAAATAAATAACAATAAAGACTATGTCACACAGTCAACAAAACATTGTTGTTGATCTGAAGTTGAAACGATGACGAAAACTATATTCATATAATATAATATATGATATATATATATATATTAATGAGACGTCCCGGAGCACCCCGCAAGAAGAAAATCATTAATTCAAGCCATTTACTCTGTTTTCTCGATGGTGGAAGGGTTTGTTTACTAGTGGTGCCAACGGAGAACGCATCGGCTTTTGCCACCCGGAAGAACATAGTGTGACGTCACGGTGAATTGCCGTATAGCATAGCTTAAATGGTCAACCGTTGTTGTAGTTCCAGTTTCTTGTTCTTCTGTGTTGCAGTCTTTGCTGCAGCACCCTGACGTGGTGGACTGTGCGGTGGTGGGCTTGGATGACGCCTTGAAAGGCCTCGTCCCGTTGGCCATGTGTGTGCTCCGGAACGGTGAGGCCAACGCCGTGACAGCCGTTAGCGTTGATGTCGATTTGTCTGCGCTTTTCTCTGTGTATTATTATTCGACCCTACAGCATTCCCTTGGGTCGGTCTTTAAACGTATACTAACGTTCAGAGGAAACGGTTACATGTAGGTCTTAAAGGGGTAGTTCGGAATTTTGGACGTCGGGCCTCGTTTCCAAGTGAGCCAGTGTGTTGTTTATCGTTGGAGACGCGTTTTCAACACGTTTCATTCAGTCCTTCTAGTTGCAGAAATCGCTGGTGCTAGGCTAGCGCAAGTCAATGGGAACTGCTAGCCTGCCAATAAAAACAGTTTTACCCACTCCACAGTACACCCGAGGCAAACCAATTATAACGCTCGACTATCGATGTAAATGTCTGTGTTGATGTTAGAAATAAAACTATCCTTGTATCGCAACGATACGACTACTTTCTCATTTCACTTTACTCCGGTGTAGCAACCAATTCACTACAGCAGAGCGTAAACAGAGAAGCGCACTCCAGGTAATATCAGTCCGCCGCTGCCGTAGCCTGCTTCCAACTACAGGGATTATGAACTAAATGCAATGCGATGCAAGGGTAGTTTTATTTCTAACATTATTCTATCAACAGACTTGTACATGTATAGTCTGGCGTTACAATTGATTTGCCTCTGTGTACTGTGGAGTGGGTAAAACTGTTTTTATCGGCAGGCTAGCAGTTCCCATCGACTTGCGCTAGCCTAGCACCAGCGATCTCTGCAACTAGAAGGACTGAATGAAACCTGAATGAAAAATGAATGAAAAGTGTCGAAAACGGTCTCCAATGATAAATAATACACTGGCTCACTTGGAAATGAGGTCCGATGTCCAAAATTCCGAACCACCCCTTTAAGGTCAGGGCTTAGTTCAGTAGGTAGAGTTTGTTGATTTGCGATCGGAAGGTTGCGAGTTCGATCCCTGGCTCGAGTGTCGAGGTGTCACTGAGTAAGACGCCTCACCCTAACTGCTCCGGACGAGCTGGCTGTCGCCTTGCATGGTTGACTCCGCCGGTCAGTGTGTGAATGTACGTATGAACCGTTGTAAGTCGCTTCGGATAAGAACCAACTTTTTATCCAAAGATAAAAATGCTAAAATCCCCTAAATGTAAAATGTAAATGTTCCACCACCCCCCCCGAACCACCTTGGCTCCCGGTTGCACAGCGTGCTCCAACGCCCATAATTAACATTAATATGCGTCTCTCTCGCTGCACCACGTGGAGGCCCCCTGCCGAGACCCAGGTATGGGCCGCGACCCTCCGCTTGAGAACCACCGTGTGTTAATGAACGGGAACGTCCGCAGGTCTGCAGAAGAGCCAGCGGGAGGTGGCGGCGGAGGCGGTGAGGCTGGTGAGGGAGACCGTCGGGCCGGTGGCCGCCTTCAGGAAGGTTCTGTTCGTTAAGGCGCTCCCCAAGACCCGGTCGGGGAAGATCCCCCGGTCCTCATTGGCTGACCTGGTGAACGGGAAGCCGTACAAGGTGGGCCACGATGACAAACACGACGAGGTGTAATAGCGTCCTCTGGGTCTTCAGTGAATGATAAACTGTGTGTGTTTTCGGGGCCAGATCTCGCCAACCATCGAAGACCCAGACGTGTTCAAGGACATCGAGAAGCAGGTGCTCGGGCCCCCAGCACTATAAGGGGGCCCCTGGAGAGAGATGTCCCCCAGATGAGGACTCCCTCGGGGCCCCCCCCCCCCCCAGCACTCTGAGGGGCCCCCTGGGGAGAGGAGCCCCAGTAATGCTGCTCGGGGTCGACACGCGAGAACGTCTGTATTCGTCCGCACGTTGTGGTCACTGCGGTGTTCTGCAAGGATGTTCTCTTGATTTTCAAAATAAGAGCAAAAGAAGACCATTCGGTACATGTGAGGTGATGTCTTTGGTTCTATCGGATACCTTGAACCTTCAGTCTAGTGTGCAGCTAAGGACCAGTGGCGATCAGTCTTGTTGATGTTTTTAATGTACTTTTAATGTACTAATCAAGTCTGTACACACACGCATATGATTTAGTGCAGCAGTCAAAGTTTTGAGTAGAAAAATGATTTAAGAGCCGAAAGTATTACAACTAGTTGTCCACTGACAGTAGTTTATTGACAATGAAAATGTATTTCGCTCACCACATAGTTTTGACCAAAGTACAGGTAATAAATAAAAAAAAAACAGAAAAACCTTTGACACTTAACAAAATGAGTCGTTGTTCGTGCAAATCGCGGATGTCGTAAACCCGTTCCGATCGAAAGAGGAGTCCGTCCGAAATTAAGCGATAGACAGACTGGGGGGACGGGGGACGTAGGGGTCATCCTGGCGACCCTGACCCCCCCAAAAAACGAGAAAAATACAAAGCTTTCGACAGTTTAACACCGACGTAAGTCACAGCAAGCCCACGGGGTGTTTTTTTTGCGGTTCGGTCGCCTCACGTTCAACATGTTTCATATACACGCTATGGACGATGGATCTGATGGTCGCTCTCTCTCTCTGGAGGATTCACAGCGCTGTCTTTTGGTTGTGTGGGTTTTTACCGATTCATTAAAGGACGTTGAATCACTTTAACAAACGAAAGTCCTGCACGTTGGGAATTCCTCTGAGATTTAAGTTTCTGCGATGTCCAGAGTAACGTCCATTTTTACTTTTTTTTTTTGTTTGATCTCCGTGGCAACTTGTGACGTCAATTCCAGAGTTTATTGTTTTTATTATTATTATTACAGCGCTGCTCTCGTTTAAAACACCTTGCTGTATCTACTGGTACATTTTGCGTTCTTTTTTTTATTTTTACCACATTCCTAAAATAAAAAAAAATGAAGAGGCTTGAAATTTTGTCGTTGGCCAGAAGGGGTCAGGCTTTCACGTCTTTTCTCTGGGTCTGAGTGGTGCGCTCAAGACAGATCCAGACCTGTCACAGTATCGTCCTCCTTGTCTTCATCAGCAGCACGACGGCCGAGTGTGGCGGGGGGGGGGGGGGATGCCAGGGTCGTGTTAAGACTGTTTTAAAGAGCAGCATGTTTTAAAACCTACCAACCACAGGGTTCTGACCCAATATCCTTCTTCTTCTACATAGATGTGTATATGTATATAATATATTTATATCTATATACTTACATTTAAAAACAGCGTTATTTATAGTTCATTTACAGTCCAACCCCTACACATCTGTCAGTAGTACACCGTAACGTTATGCATCCACGAGTATCTGTACATGTAAAAGGTACAAATGGGGAGGAAGGGGGGGAGAGAAGGTATAGCACCAACATCTGGGATGGGTGAGACGGGTGGGTGGGTGAGACGGGTGGGTGGATGGGTGGAGACGACCCCCCCCCCCCCCCGCGTCCAACGCTCAGCCTCCAGGGCCGCTGTCTTGGTTTCCATGGCGACGGGTTTGGGAGGACAGTGGTTGGCGGTTAGGGGGTTGGGGGGGGGGGGGGGCGGGCTTCTTGGCAGTGCATGTCATCAGAGAGTTCTTTATTGTTTTGCTTTTTTGTTCCCGGTTTGGCTTGACGAGACCAGGCTGTGGCCGGACGGCCGGGGTCAGAGGTCAGGAGGTTAGAACTGGAGCTGGGGGGAGAGAGGCGGGAGACGCAGACACGTTAGCGGCGGTGGTCGTCGTGGTGTCTGGTCTGATGGCGGGGGGAGGGGGAGGGGGGGGGGGGGTGATGAAGGGAAATAGCGTTTATCTTGTGGATGCGGGAATGGTGTCATGCTCTAGTTGAACGTTTAGATTCCTGATATGAAATGGGACGATTAAAGCGAATGTATGAAACACGTGTTTAGCCCCACGCACCTTCATGAGACGAGACGGAAAGATCACAAACAAGGCAAACGGATGAAGACGCTCAAAACAACCCCTTTTTTAAAAATCATTGCGTAGCTGGAGTGTGTGTGTGCGTGCGTGTGTGCGTGCGTGCGTGTTCATGCATGCATTTCTCTGTGTGCTGTGTGTAAACCTATGCTGGTTCTGCTAAGTCTTTGGCCTCGGCTACACTCGTCGATTCAATGCAACTCTTTTACACTGGTGGTGTGCTCCGGGCCTTTGTGAGCCAGAGAGACGGACTGTGAGGGGCTACTCCGCCCTGTCCTTTAACGTTCTAGGGCTATATGAGGTTCACTTCAGACAAGAAGCCGACTTGAGGAAATGAGCGCTTTGACCAGTTCACGTCAGTCAACTTGTTCTGTACGTGAACATAAAAGTACCTCAACGTGTGCCTGGCGGCAATCGCTACAGGAGAAAAAAGGAAAAAAAGTCGCGTTAAAGCGACGAATGTGACCGAGTCCCCTCACTAGTGTGTGTTGTGTGTGACCTACAGGCTGGTGTTCAGACCAGGGGCCAGGGGCCCGGGGCCCTTCCCCTCAGCACGAGTACGTTCTTACTGTGGAGCTGTCCAGACGCTGCACCATGGACGGCCCCACTGCGGAGGAGAGAGAGGGGGAGGAAGAGAGGGTTAGCGGGCGCGTTCTGGGTCGTTCTGACATCATTTGATTGAGGGCCCCTGTAGGACTTTGAGGGCCACTGTGAGGTCTGAGGCCCATTGGTCAAGAAGCTGGAGGGGGTGTGGCTACAGCAAAATGGCCCCCCGGTCCAACGCACTCATTACATAACAAAAAATATTTTCTTTACGTATAATTATTTACAATTTCAACACAAATTATATTAACACAATCATGGACAAGACGGGCTTCATCTTCTCACAGCCATGTGACCCCTCTGACACCGACAGATTCTGTCGGTCATTTCTTTCTTTCAAAAAAAAACAAACAAACAACAACAAACAAGATGGCGTAGCCGTAGGCCACGCCCACCGGGAGACGACAACACAGAGGAGGGGGCGTGTCTTGCGGGGCGGACGCGGGCCCCGCCATTTTTTGTTAGAGGAGAACTCAGTGGGATGTCTTCCACCATGCAGGCCGACCGGAGGACATACCGGTTCAAACCAGACGCAGCAAAACAAAAACATAACTGCTTATCCTTTTGTTTTTTTAACCGTGTTCTCTTTTAACAGACTAAAGGGAGGGGGTGGGACTGGGGGTGGGGGGGGGGGAGGAGGGGTAGATAAGGTACATAACATTTAGTTTGAGGACTTGTTGGAAACATTCACATCAGCCCATGTACAGTAGGCGTGTCAGCCATTTAGTTTTCTACTTTTATGTTTCAAAAGGGTGATGTTAGAACTGAGGACTTACGTGACCTATTCTACAGAGTATAATAATAATAATTATAATAATAATATTATTATTATACAGAGTATACCTTATTCTATTTGTTTCAAATCTCCATCATGCGTTAAAGGACCAAACCGGTCTTGGTAATCAATAAAAAAAAAAAGCAGTCTCAGTCTCTCCTGCTTCCACTTCAAGATCCGTTACCAAGACACTGACAGGATGGTGAGGGATCACTGGTTGAGGGGCGGGGCCTAAACCAGCACCACCAGGTGTTCAGAGTGGGGAGGTAGTGATCTGGTGGGGGTGATGGACACTCATAGGATGATGAGGAATCACTTGTGGGGGAGTGGGGGCGCTTCACTGGTGTTCAGAGGAGAGTGGGGGCAGTCTGGGCGGGGGGGGGGGGTGTGATGTTAGTGGGGGGTGGGGGGTGGGGGGGGGGGGGGGTTCCCAACACGGTGGTTAGTGAGATAGCTGACCTTGGTACCAGTCCAAATACATGTCGTCAGAACTGTCGCCCAGCCCCTCATAGAGCACTGCACCAGTCCCGGGGGAGAGCAGAGACACAGAGTCAAGGGTGCACACACCAGCACGCACACACACACACACACACACACACACACACACACACACACACACACACACACACACACACACACACACACACACACACACACACACACACACACACACACACACACACATTTAGTCTCCCTCTCGTGCACGCACACATGCACACATACAATTAGTCTCACTCTCTTGCACGCACTCTCACACGCACGGGTGTGGGGGAGGGGTTAGAATATGTCTCGGCTATGCGTTAGTCTTCATCTCGGGACTCGAATAAATTGTGTGTAATTTACAAACAGAAGAACAACACAAGAACTCAAATGTTGCACAGATTATTTTAACAATAAACGATAGACACTTCAACCCGCTGTTCCGTTAACCCCACTTGTGACGTCATTAGTGGATGGATTTAGAAACGGCTTGCTGTAGGCTAACTGAACGTTAGCGCGCCTGTTAAACGTTAAACGGCGCCATGGCGGCCACGTTGGTTCTAAACGCCCGCCGGGAGGGGAAACTCGAGACATTCAGCTCGCGTTTAGAACCAACATGGCCGCCATGGCGCCGTTTCCGTTCAACAGGCGCGCTGACAATCCAGCTAGCGCTCAGAAAGAAACAAGATGGCCGCCGACGCCCCAACAAACGGGCGCCGGACGAAAACAGGTGCCCTTTAAACAACGACAACAACAACAGCAACAACAGGTGTTCGTGGGAGGTGGACGTGGTGGAGGTGGCGGAGGTGGCGGAGTGGGGGCGGGGCTTACCCTCCGGCGGCAGGCGGCGCGAGTGCCCCGAGCCGGTGGTGAGACGGAATCCGGCTGGGAGCGTCTCCGCCGAGCCGGGCATCATGCTGATCCCGTGGACGTCCCGCGGCGGGAACTGGCGCCGCCACGACGGGCCCCGGAAGTCCTTGTCGTCGCACTGGGGGGGGGGGGGGGGGGTGGTGGGGGGGGGGACGCAACGTGGTTACTGGTGTTAACGGGGAGCGGACTGCGTTCACACGGCGCCGTTCAGAAACAGTGGGCCCTTCTCAAAGCACTTCTGCAATTATCGCATAACATTCATTGTTGGGTGCCTTGCTCAGGGACACCTCGGCACGCTAGGAGGAGGAGCCGGGGATCAAACTAGCAACCTCCTCCTCGCTGGCCCATGGATGCTATGCAAAAAAAAAAAAGGTGCTGATACTATAATATCATGCAGGGCCGGTGTAGGGCTATCAGAGTGCTAGAGCGAGGCCTACAGAGGACTGGAAATGGGTCCAAACACACATGTTTGAGCCTGGAGGTGGTTGTGCTAAGCTCTGTGGTTTACAGCTTAAAAGCGAGCCAGCCTGCTCTGTTTCAACTCGGCCCCCCGTGCGTTGCGTGCGCTTGATGTATGTTTTTGTTTGTGTCTACCTCTTATGCTGTTTATAGTATTTATTAAGTAATTTATTATGTGAGACTGGTAACTGCGAACTGAATTGCCCATTTTGGGATAAATAAAGTTTTTCTAATCTGAACCTTATGAGTTAAAGGTCCCCCAGGTCCCAACAACATCCGGGCCGAGGGTCGCACCGGTACCAAGTGAACCAGAATCGACGCTAAAGAAAGGCTGCTAATGTAGAGCTAGACCGGCGTGGAAACCAACGGGCCAACGGAACTAAAGAGACACAAGTGATGTCCCCGGGGATGGAATGGCCTGCTCTGCGTTCAGTGTGTGTGTGTTGTGTGTGTATGTGTGTGTGTGTTGTGTGTGTGTGTGTGTTTCCCCCCGCCCCCCCCCCCCTCACCTCGTCCAGGCGCCGCTCCGTGCCGAGGGCCAGCAGGTTGTTGTACTCGCGCTCCAGAATCTGACGTGCCTGAGGAGACGGAGGAGGAGGAGGAGGAGGAGGAGGAGGAGGAGGAGGAGGAGGAGGAGGAGGAGGAGGAGGAGGAGGAGGAGGAGGCCGTGTGAGGGACCAGCAGCAGCGTGGGGGGGGAGGACTCCTCCTAGACGCCGCCGGTGTCCACTAGTGACACACCACAACCGGCACAGCCGAACCGCCAGAGCAAAAGGGGCGGGGCCGGGCGGGACGTCCAGGGAGGTTTCCATGGAAACGCACAGAGCTGTATGACGTTTACCTTTGGGGCATTTAGCAGACGCTTTTTTGTCCCAAAAGCGACTTACAATTGCGACTCGCGACTTAGAGAAACATAGAAATATATCGCTGTCGTCGGTACAGTAAGGACGTTCATAGAACCAAGTGCCAAGCACTAACAAATGCTAGTTGAACCCATTCCCCGTATACAACAAAGACAGCTGGGTTAAGATGCTACATAAGTAAAACATTTTTACGTACAACATACAATAAGTGTGTTCATTAAGTGCCAGTGTTAAAGACCCACAGAAGTACGAGTGTTTCGGTTTGTTTTAAATACTTTCTGTGCCGGTTAACCCCCATTGTCTGTTCTCTACCTCCGTCGTTCCTGTCGTTTTGTATTTCTTTGAGGAGGTGAATCGATGAGATGATTGCTGATTGGTTTACCGGATCATTTGTAACATGAATAAATCTGTAATTGTTTCCATGTGTGTTTGGTGCCGACTCAAAGCTCTTGGCTCTTGCATAATCCCCCCCCCCCACCCCCCACCCGTCGTCAGTCATCATGGCCGCCCCGAGGTCAGAGGTCAAAGGTCGCCGGTGGAGGCGGTCGCCGGGGGTTACCTGAGTGTTCTGGTTGGGGATCTGCAGCAGCAGCGCCAGGCTGCTGAAGTCAAAGTTGTCGTCGAGGGCGACCAGGGCGCCGTGCACGCCGCTCTCCAGCAGGATGTTGGCGTAGTCGCGGAGGCCGATGCTCTGCACCCAGCGCATCACGCGCTCGTTGCTCCACACCAGCACGTCTGGGGGGGGGGGACGTTACATACGGAAGCAATGAAAGTTAGCGACAAGTTATTAAAAATAATCGTCTGATAGGACCTTTCCTCTCTCTTTCTTTCTATTACAATTGTCATGGTAACGCACATTGCCTGAATATTAGAGTCGGTACGGTACAGTGGGACTATTAGAGTCAGTACGGTACAGTGTGACTATTAGAGTCACTACGGTACAGTGGGACTATTAGAGTCGGTACGGTACAGTGGGACTATTAGAGTCACTACGGTACAGTGTGAATATTAGAGTCACTACGGTACAGTGGGACTATTAGAGTCACTACGGTACAGTGAGACTATTAGAGTCAGTACGGTACAGTGGGACTATTACAGTCGGTACGGTACAGTGAGACTATTAGAGTCGGTACGGTACCGCGTGTTTCCTGCTGGCTGTGCTCTCGGCGCCGCTCCAGCTCCTTCCTGTCGTAGTTCAGCTTCTTCAGTCCCATGATGCCGTACTGCAGACTCGTTCTGTCGCAGACGCACACAAAGAAGATATTCAAATCCTCGCCGTCCAGGATCTTGAGGTGCACGTGCGTGTGTTTGTGTGTGTATAAGTGTGTGTGTGTGTGTGTGTGCATGCGCATGTTACCTGTGGAACTTGTCCACCATCTTGAGGTGCATGTGCGTGTGTTTGTGTGTGTGTGTGCGTGTTACCTGTTGAAGTTGTCCACCATTTATCTACTGCTCACATGTGGTGTGCACTGATATTGAATGTTCCTCCTTTTGTATTGATATGAGGACTTCTGTATTCTGTATTGTATTGTTGTATTTTATTGTATATATATATATATTTTTTTTCTTCTTACCATTTGTTTTTATTTATTGACATTGTACAGCACTTTGGTCAGTGTATGCTGTGTGTAAATGTGCTCTATAAATTAAACTTACTTACTTACTTACCATCTTTACGTGCACGTGTGTGTGTGTGTGTGTGTGTGTGTGTGTATAGGTTTGTGTGCGTGCGCGCGTTACCTGTGGAAGCTGTCCACCATCTTGAGGTGCACGCGCAGGTCCTTCTTGGTGAGGTGGTCCAGCATGCGGGCGTCCACCAGGCACTCCATGAAGTAGGAGCGGTACTGCGGCAGGCCCAGGCTGGGCAGCCACTCGTTGCCGATCCACTCGTGGTTCATGTCGCCGTAGGCCAGCGTCTGCCCGTCGCCACGGCAACGACAGGAGGAAAAGAGATGGAATGACGACGGAGGGAAACGGAGGGGGGGGAAGAAGGAGTGGCGGTTCAGAGCACATGGTTATCATCGTCGTTTCTTATCCATTTTAAAGACTACAGTCGATGTGTGAAAGGGTCATACTCTCAAGGAAGGTGAGCTTAATATGTCTTGAGTATGTATACTAGGAGTAGTGCCGGTATGTGTGTATACTTCAGAGTATTGCCAGTAAGTGAGTTCATAGGTAGTACTTGAGTGAGGACACGTTGGGTGTTTGTAGTGCAGTACCTGTGCCCAGCTGCCCTCCTCAGACTGAGATTTCTGTAGGAAATTGAATGATATAAATTAGAGGAAACAAAGGAGTCACTGTCATGAGAATATTGTGGCAACCCGGCCCCGTCGCAATCAACCTGATGCAGAGCACCTGAGGAGCCGGGAGGAAACCTGCTCAAAAGGCAGGCTTCCACGTCCATTCGGGGCTCTCTCTCGTGGCTGGGGTGGACGGAGAGTCCAGCCGTTGTGGCTGCGCCACGCGATCATCTTTTAGTTCTTTTATAAGAAAGACTTATTGTTTGATTAAACGTGCCGTTGTGGCGTAACACCCAAGCGATTCGTGTGCTGTTTCGAGCGAGGCGGGTTCACTCCCCGAAGCGGGTTGCCACAATATGCACACCTACAGATGTGATGTCACACACTGTCCCTTAAAGACCAGCGCAAGACGACGAATCACAGCTCAGTGTCTGGAACGCGGGCGGGAAATGAAGCCATTATAAACAGCCTCACCACCGCCCTCAAGACATCATCTCCAATCCTACCGAAGGGACACGTTGAACTCGGGCAACTAGACCACTAGAGTAAGTAGACAAGGGGACAAGTGAACAAGGAGGCAAGGGAACAAGGAGACATGGGAACAAGGAGGCAAGAGAATAAAGATACAATGCAAGACATGTGAAACTCAGCCGCAAAACTACATAAGGGGGGGTGGGGGGGGGGGCAGGAAGGTAAGGAGTCAGTGGACAAGGGAACAACGACAAGGGACCGAGAGGACGAAGAAGACGAAGATGAGGACACTGACCGTCTTGGAGGGAGCGGCCATGGTCTCCATCTCCTCGTGCGTGACCCACACGTTGCCCGACGGCTACGCGGCGCGCGCCGCGGCGAGAGGAGGAGGAGGGGGTGCGGGGGTTGGGGGAGGGCCCGGAGGCGGCGCGTGATTGGTAGTAGAGGTTCCAGTGGGAGGGGCAAGCAGTGTTAAAGAAGAAGAGCAGCACCACTGTAAGCCAATAGTGTTATAGCATCACAGTCAGACGCAGAGCTGAACACACACACACACACACACACACACACAAGAAAAAAACGCACACACAAGAAGCACACACAACACACAACACAAGGGTGACAAGACACAAGGGACAACGGTACACTGGTCATGGTCACACGGAGGTTCGTCTCGCCATGCACAATACAAGAGATGCGATAAGGAGGTGTTCCAAGCCACTGCCGGGTGATTCCTGCATGGCATACGAACTACATTTCCCATGAGCCATCGCTGTCTTAAGTCCTAACATCTGTGTGTGTGTGTGTGTGTGTGTGTGTGTGTGTGTGTGTGTGTGTGTGTGTGTGTGTGTGTGTGTGTGTTCTAGCGGGTCACTTAGACCACAATGTAGGGTCACAACCATGGTGTGTGTGTGTGTGTGTGTGTGTGTGTGTGAGTGCAAGTGTGTGTGTTTGCGTGTCTGTGTTTGCGTGTGTGTTATTGACCGAGGACAGACGACCATGGGGGAGAGCAAGGCCGTTGCCATGGCTGTCTTGGTCGTCATGGTGAAGCAAACAGGAAGCTGCCACCGAAAATGTGTAGCACTATTTAGGGGATCGGCTTCTTATTTATCGTGTGTGTGTGTGTGTGTGTGCAAGCAAAGGCGGTACGAGTTGGTCATGGGTGTATGGTAACCATGGCAACCTGCACCATAACAAAGCGAACTGCTGCTGTATAAATAGACTGTGGGTCCAGCCCACTAACAACACGGTCCGAGTTTGTGCAGATCCCCACTATGCACTGAACCACAGCGAGCAGAACACGCACATGTCCAGATGGAGGGGCAGATACCTCACAGACTGTGTGTGTGTGTGTCTGTCTGTTTATGTGTGTATGTGTGTGTGTATGTGTGTGTGTGTGTTTATACTCCTATATAGATCTATATGTATATATATAAAGATCTATATAGCTATATCTAGCCGACAGAAATGCATGCACATATATAAGATCTAAAGATATAGATGTATATCTATAGGTATACATCAAAATATATACAGTATCTATATATATATATATACATCTATAGATATACATTGAAATGCATAGACATATATCATAGATATAAATCTAGATCTATAGATATAAATATAAATCTAGATCTATAGATATAAATCTAGATCTATAGATATAAATATAAATCTAGATCTATAGATATAAATCTAGATCTATAGATATAAATATAAACCCAGATCTATAGATATTAATATAAATCTAGATCTATAGATCTAGATATAAATCTAGAACTGTAGATATAAATATAAATCCAGATCTATAGATCTAGATCTAAATCTAGATCTATAGATCTAGATCTAAATCTAGATCTATAGATCTTCCTGTAGATGTGCGTCCGGGGGAGCGGGGTGCGTCTGCGTGGACTCACGGTCCTGGAGGTGGGCGGGGCCGAGGGGCTGGTGAGCGACACCATCTCCTGGATGGCGAGCCGCAGCTTGAGGCGGTGCAGCGGGTTGCTGATGCCGATCTCCCGCTGGATCTCCGTGTCCGACAGCGCCGACATGATGGCGCCGCTCTTCACGTTGGCGCGGCACGCCGCCACGTACCAGGCGGGCATGCCCAGCCACAGCTAGGGGGCGGAGACACGTTTTTATATTTACAGCGACGTTCACGTTGACGTTGACGTTTACAAAAACGTTGACTTTTGCAAAAAAAACATTTAGTTATGCAAAAAAATATTTATATTTTGCAAAAATAATTGACAAAAAAATGTACGTTTACATTTCACATTTAAATGTAAATGTTAATGTGTGCAAGGAATAAAAATAATTAACTTATAGAATTGCTGTCAATATCAACTATAAATAGTTAACTAAAAATAGTGTAACCATGTTAATCCATTTTTTCACTTTGAACATTAAACTCACAATCAAGCCAGAAGTCAATTGATTCACTGGGTTGATGTGTCTGTTTTTCGTCCACCTTACAGGTCACCAGTTAGGCTATGACTGACATGTTGGAAGGACTTCAGAGACGGAGGGTAAAAGTATAAAAAAAAAACGAATGGGGGGGACAAAAAGAGTGAAGGGGCAAATCTACAAAACTCTGTACATTCCTACAGTACAACCTGTCTGTCTGTCAGAGGACAATGTAGTGACTAGGGTGCTCACTACCAGCGAGCGTCGTGGCTTGTGTTGAGTGTTGAGCGGGTTGCACGTTGGGGTGTAATCCAACCTTCTGGTACCAGAGGGCAGCGTAGCATCAATAATAACAACACAAAGATCTTTGTGGATGCCACTAGCAGGCTTCGAAGGGGCTGTATTATTATATTTCTCAGTCGAGTATGCACATTTTGTTTTATATATATATATATATAAATAAAGACTTATTTCATCTTCTTGTCTCATATCGGCCCCATGAGGGGTCTTGGCTCTCTCGGTTGTATTTTTCGCCCCCTCTATTTGAATCTGTATCTTTCGAAAAATAGCGAAAGCAACTGCAGATGCGCAGAGACACATTACCCTATTGCTTAGGCTGTGGTTTCAGAACAATGGAAAGCGTGGCTGTGGTTTCTGAACCACAGCCAGCGCTGTTGGGAGTGTGTAGTGGGTGTTTGCACTGCACCAACACGATGCAAAGACGTTAATAATAACCCACGGAGAAGCCAAGCTAGCTTGTTTCATCGTAACAAGGAGTAATGACACGAATGTGAGGGGTCAGGGTTAACACTACGACGATGGACTGTTTTAATATGCATTTCTGTAGTATTTCAGTACAATTTGCAGATTTTTTTTTGCTATGTAGGAGTACAGTTCAGAGAGCGAGAACGCTGTATACACTGCTGGACCCGTTCTGGTGTTTGGTATTAATTGATGGTTATTTTGATCATCCATTTTCTAAAACACATGACCCGAGGAAGGTTTGAGTCTGAGTTTGGGTACGCAAATACTATCTTTACAGGGCTGATGATCATCAATTCAAAAATAATTGAATGCTGATTAATAACTGCAGATTTTGATTTAGAAACAGCAGCCTGGTGTTGCTGTCGTTTAGCCTTTCTGCGGCTATGGCATGCTAACGCCGATGGACTATGTTCCCTCAGTCACCTCTCATACTGCCTACCTCCAGCCAGGCTACCACTGTCGGGCCATCCCATTGGGCGAAAGGTAAGCCTTTCCTCCTGGCCTCCTCCAATAGCTCGTGCCTGGGGACGGGAGGAGCGCAACACTTCCTTAGCATCCATGTTCCAAAGAGCAGCACATGGACACACACACACACACACACACACACACGCTAAACAATACAATCCCTCACACAACCCCTTGTAAAGGCACTCCTTAGCCATTAAGCACAGTGATCCAGATGGGATGGGGTGGGGTTTGCTGTGTGTGTGTGTGTGTGTGTGTGTGTGTGTGTGTGTCTAAGAGACGTGTGTGTGTGTGTGTGTGTGTGTGTGTGTATACATCCTGTGCACCAAATTGCTTTAGAATGTGATGAGATGTGATGAGCATGCTATGGACGCACACACACACACACACACACACACACACACACACACACACACACACACACACACACACACACACACGCACACACACACACACACACACACCCTTAAAGGCACAAGGCTACCTTCACCCTCATGTGTGACTCACTGACAGTACTATATTATAGTAGTACTGCAGTACTATCAGTAGTACAATACCTTGACCTGTAGTAACAGTAGAACAGTACTGTATTATAGCAGTACTGAAGTACTATTAATAGTACAACACCTTGCCCTGAAGTAACAGTAGAACAGTACTGTAGTATAGCAGTACTGAAGTATTATCAGTATCCCAACACTAAAACACTCGGTGTGAAAAGTCATTGTTGTGAACATGAACACCAAATCGAATGCTTTTGAACCCCCTGTGTGTGTGTGTGTGTGTGTGCGGCGTGCCCTGTGTCAGGGTGAGGGTGGGCTGAGTGAGGGTGTCGGGTTGGGATGGCAGGTCAGTGTGTGTTCTGCAGGGAGGACAAGAGAGAGAAGAAGAAAGAGAGTATTTGCTTAGTAAGTACCGCGGGTTAAGGTGGGACGCAGCCACAGACTTAATGAGCGGTGTGTCCAGAGGCCCCCGCCTACTCAGCGCAAAGAGAGATACATACAAACAGCAGCATAAGAAAAGGACAATAATAGAGGAGAAGAATCATCACGCCCCCCCCCCCCCCCCCCCCCCCCCCCCCCCCCCACCGACCCAGGGAGGGGCAGGCAACATCGACTCCATCAAACGCTGCCGCGGCACATTCCCGAGGACGGCGGCGGTGGTTGTAAACGTAATGAAACACAACAAACTGTCCGCACTGTATAGACGCCTGTGTGTCACAGACACGCACACGTATATACACACACACACACACACACACACACACACACACACACATATGTACATGAACATTCCCAGAGGATGGCGGCATGGCGGGGGGGCCGTGGAGGCGTGGACAGGGGTTGAGGGCCCCTCAGGAGTGTAGTGTAGTGTAGTGTTGCCCAACCTCTGGGTCGGGGACCCACTCCGGGCCGCCTCATTTGCATAATGGGGACGGCTGGGAGACTGCTGATCTATAAGCTATTGGTAGTTGATTGGACATTTAAAAAGGTTCCAAGGCTCTGATAAGATATATATGAAATCTTTGTAGGCATGAGATTAGCACAGTGTGATTAGCATGCGTTCCCTGGGATGTTTATATAATACACAACCTGTTAGTAGTAGCACTCATTTTTCTGACCTAGATGACGGATCAGGGACTACAAAAGTGTCGAGGACCACTTGAGTAGC
>NC_140288.1:1529739-1549789 GCF_964030765.1 Micromesistius poutassou | reverse complement strand
GGTTCCGGACCCGTCTGTCCGAGGGTGCGAGTGTTGCGTTCTGTTCGCGGTCTTGGCTTCCTTTGCATGACTGCGGCTTGTTGGGTATTCAGAGTGTCTGTGGATACTCTGGATGGTATTATAAGGATATTGGATTGATAACGCCTATATCTCAAAAGTTGTCAAAGTTGGGGATCTGTGTATATATACAGATCCCCGGTAAGCAGGTCTCCAAACATGTTTCAAAAGGGGGGGCGCTATAACTTCCGGTTTCAGTTAAACGCCCAGCATCTGCGCCGCGATAAATAAAAATTCTGAAACTTGGTATACATGCCTTATTTGCACGCCGAGAATTTTTGCCATTAGGTGTACAGTGAAAATTTCGAAAGAAAAAAAAAATAATTTTTTAAGTGTATTGTATGTCTAAAAAAAGCCTTGATTCGACTATTGTGCAAGTTGATCGCTCTAACTTGGTTGAATTTGCCAGATGGCCGCGGTTTCAATTGACTCGATACAAACTCACAGGTACAGCTCTGAGCAGTCGTGGGTTTGACAGAACATCCTGAGAGTGCGTACGTTCCGCGTGTTCTCAAACCGGCCGTCCGTGACCTCGCGTTCCGCTGGAAGTCGAGCGGCGCTCCACCGAGACTCTCGCCGCCCTCTGGCCAAACCACGGCGTTCGGTTTGGGGGACGAGGTGGGACGCTCGTTTTTTTTTTTTTTTTTGCTGTGGGTTTGAATCCCGGTTGGCTGCCTTGCACGTTGGCAGCGGCGGCCCCGGCGGTCATACTGGGTTTTTGCATGGCTCTGCTCCCTCCCTCGACCTCGACCCCAGAGGTCCGGGGTCTCCAGTGTGTGTTTGGTTCCATCCCCTGCTCTCTCTCTCTCTCTCTCTCCTCTGCCTTGGCACACAGAGGAAAGCCAAAACCATTCATACAAATGAAGATCTAAAGTCCTTCTCAGGAGGCTTTGTGATTGGTCAAAGTTTGCTGCATACGCTGCAATTAACCGTTTGCCACCTGGTACTGTCAGGTTAACAACCAGTGTGTGTGTGTGTGTGTGTGTGTCTGCACTTTGTCTAACCTCCTTCTCCCTCTCTCTCGCTCTCCCTCTCTCTCTCTCTCCTACTCTCTCTCTCTCTCTTTCAGACGCTACCGGACTTGAAAGCCGACAACCAGAGACTCAAAGACGAGAACGGAGCTCTCATCAGAGTCATCAGCAAGCTCTCCAAGTAGACCCCCACCCCACCTCCCCCCCCCCCCCCCCCCACAGCCCCCGCCAGTCCTCTGCGCCTCCCACTCCCCCAACGCACCCCCCCCCCCCCCCCCCCCACGCTTTGCCCATCACAACCCCTCCCTAACCCCTCCATGGCAGTGGCCAATGGAACGCACATATTAGATATTAATTGCAACAGACATCAGAAATGAGAGAGATCCTTTTCTCTCGCCCCCCCCCCCCCCACACACACCCTTTCTTTATCTCCTTTTGTCCCTCCACCCCCCGCCCCCCCCCCCCCCCCCCCCCACCCATACCTCCACCCAGATGGAACCGCAGAGTTTACAGAGGACGGAGGAGCAGGGGTGGAGCAGGGGCAGCATGTGACGTAGAAACACACAGAGAGGGTAGGGGTGCGCCTGAGAGTTGTTATTTAACCAATAAGCCTTAGTTGTACATAAGGAAAAAAATGTAAGAAAAAACACTTGTATCCATCTTTCTTTTGACTTTCCACCTCCCTCCCTCCCTCCCTCCCTCCCTCCCTCCCCCGACCTCAGAGACACCTTGTTTTACCTCCCCCCCCAATCCGATCTGTTGGGGTGAGAAATTGTCCCCCCCACCCAAACCCATTTTCTTTAGATTTTCTTGTTGAAAGTGTGTCATGAATCCGCGCACACACACACACACACACACACACACACACACACACACACACACACACACACACACACACACACACACACACACACACACACACACACACACACACACACACACACACACACACACACACACACACACACACACACACACACACGTTAGTCTTGTCTCCCCCATAGCACACATGCACACGCACACACCTATGTTAGTCTTGTCCCCCTCCTCCTCCCCCACCCAGATGCGTGCACATGCTCATGCACCACCACCCCCCCCCTCCCCCTAATCTCTCCCCCCTTCCAAACGTTTTTTGTCTTTTTTTCTTCCCGACGGGAGACAAAAAAGCGAGAGATAAAGACGAATCTTGCTTTTCCGAAAAAAAACAAGACAGTTTAAGCTTTCACTTTATGTGCAATATGCATTTTTTTTATTTCTACTTTTTAAACGCTTTAAAGACGAGTCCATCGCCGGTAGGATGTTGTTTCCACTCTTCTGCTGGGTCCGCAGCCCCTTTAGCCCCGCCCCCTTTGTTAGTTAGCCCCGCCCCCCGCCCCACCCCCCTTTGTTATTTAGTCGGTAGTGAGGTCGGTTTCTGCGGCGCGTGCGTCTCCATGTCGTTTAGAGCAGGTACTGAGTGACGCTGTACTGTAATGTATCGTTTTGAATCAGCACATGGCATGCACTCGTCTGTCACTATTAAACATATACCGATCCCCAGAGGACAAAAAAAAAAAGGTGTGTTTTTAACTCTTTTTGTTTTTTCGTCTGAGGGCATCGGACGAACGACAGCGCGGTCGCTCTGTTACAGGGGACGGCCCCCCCCCAGCCCCCCGCCGCCCCCCAGCCCCCCAGCCCCCCAGCCCCACCACCCCCTCCCCCCTCCCCCCCCCCGACACCCCGGGGGTATTTTTTTGCTTCCTTTACTCGGTTTAAATAGAAAGTGTTTTAAAAATAATAATAATATAATTGCTTCACAACATTTCACACATTGTATCCTTGGAAGAGTGCTGTTCAGTTGTTTTTTTTGTTTTTTTCTTTTTTTTTTAAGCTGTAGTATTATAGCGAAAAAGGTGTTGTCACTAAAAGAAACTTTAAAATATCTTGGCTATGGCTAACCTGGTCCTTTTTAACAACGATGTCTACATGCACTGTCGATACTGTCATACCTTGCCACCATCAAGTCACCCCGTGCTTCTGAAAACACATTTTATGCATTTCAGTGGCCTTTTTAAGAATTTTTTTTTTTTTTTTTTCTTTTTAAGATTTTTTTTAGCAGAGAAATGTCCAGCGGAATGTTGACTATCTATCTATCCCTTGGTTTTGATTTTATTTGTTGAGCTTTTTCTCCCCGTGTTTTTTGCTTCCCCCTTCCCCCCCCCCCCGCCCCCCCCCCGCGCCATCTTGTAAAATAAGTGTGTGGCTTCATACATGCAAGCTGTGCTGTGACAACAACCACTGAAGAGTTCATTAAAAATAAACTTGTACATTGTAAAGTTCCATTGCTTCTTTTTTGTAATTATAGAACACGCGCGCGCGTGCGCGCACACACACACACACACACACACACACACACACACACACACACACACACACACACACACACACACACACACACACACACACACACACACACACACACACACACACACACACACACACACACGTGAATTAGGGGCTGCAGGTGAGCTAATAAGCAGGGTTCCCTATGAACACAAACGCCCACAACCCCATACTCACACCCAATAACTGACCCTTAAAGTGGACAACTTGATAAACCAATAATGTGTGATGAAATAGACTTGTATTTATATTTACGTGTGTCTGTTTTCGAAAACGTACACGAGTCTTTCAATAAATTAAATGAATAATTTAAAGATGAGTAGTTTAAGTTGTATATTCCGGGGGGGGGGGGGAACGCCCTCTTGTCAAATATTTCATTAAAACTTAACTTGTAGACAGATCAGAATAAACGACCTTTTCTTAATACCATGTTCGGTCACTAGATGGCAGGATAGGCTCTCAACGTCACGCTCGCACACGTCATGTTTTAAATCCTACAGCGGGGGGGGGGGGGGGGGGTCCAAAAAGAGGGGAACTACACTGCCAAACTGAAGTAGAAGCTGAAACTATAAACCATACTTTCTGCCAGAAAATAAAAAAACGTAAATGCCATGTTTGATCTAATTTATTAAGGGTTGAGAAGGTTGGAGAATAGATGACTTGTGTAAATCACATCATCTTTACTCTCCGCACTGCTCTCCAAACTACAAATCATGGAATTGATCAACATGGTCTCTCAACGCAATTGACACCATCTTCTCGACGAGAAGCTCAGGTTCGGGGAAACCCGACTGTCCTGCCAGAACGTTCGCAGCTCTTTCCGTGGAGGACATTGGAGACATCTACATATTCGGATTCATGTTCGCAGGTTTTTTGCTGATTGGAGGAGTAGGCATGTCCCGGCATGGTTCGTCGGGAAATTAAGGATACGAGGTCAGCTGTTCAAAGCCCCATATGGCTGCCCGTCATGATTGAAGCGGTGGGCGCAGAGCTGTCGGCACTCAGACTGTGACTATGAAAAGCAATACGGATAACATCATGGAGAGGCTCACGGCTTTGCAAAGGCAAATGGATCGTTCTGGAGACCGGAACGGACACACAGAGTGGTCGTGTAAATTGGAATGCGGCTACTCGCCCCAAGACCAAACAATCCCAATTTTTCCAGCACTGGCCTCGGCCAAGGCCACTGCTGGAACAACAACTCCCCCGGATGAGCACTGCAGTGAGACGCTCTCTTTGCGTTTCCTCCCCCCCCCCCCCCCCCCCACTCCACAGAGACACCACCTGCTGATTGTTGACTCTGTCTGGGACCTGACCAAGGTTGTCTCCATGGCAACTTGCTGTGTTATCGCTGTGACATCCTGCGGCTGAGACACCATGGTCGTGATGCCAGGCGAAGCGACTCTCCGGGCCTACACACACACACAAACTCTTTCATAGATACAGATATGCAATCACCCAGCGGTGTCCAGCGCCTATAGTGGCTGCAGGACCGGTTGGCCTGCTTGCCTGCACTGGGTTACCACCCCCCCCCCCCCCTTAACCCTGGTTTAACATAAGACTTGTTTACCTTGGTTTAACATTATACGTATTGTCCCTGGTTTAACATTATACGTGTTGTCCCTGGTTTAACATTATACGTGTTGTCCCTGGTTTAACATTATACTTGTTGTCCCTGGCTCATCATTAGACTTGTTGTCCCTGGCTCAAGATTAGACTTGTTAACCCTGGTTTGCATGCCAGCTATATATATATTCTAATTGAAAATGCAGTGATAAACACTACCAATTTTGTATATACCGTAGGTGCCACTAGCATCAACATAACCTGAAAACTCTTTGTTGCTGAAAGTGAGACTCCGCTACAAGTAGCCTACATTTTTCACTTACATAAATCACTCTTTTCACATTACCTTGGAGGACAGGGAAAGTGCTTCCTCTGTCCTCCAAGGTATGGAATTGATTGATAAGACATGTATTACAAAACGACAGATGCCCACATTATTTGTATTATTAGGTTCCCAACTGTTCCTTACACAGTTCTTCGGAGGTCGAACCTAAAGATAAACGGTCTTATTTTAAACTAAATCCATATCTCAATCGTTGCTTTCCCTGTGTTCACCACTAGGTGGAGCTGTTGCTCATGAATGAGGACAGCGCGTCCTAAACGCTTTTTGATGAACTGGCTGTGAGGACTGGTTGCGGGATTAAGCAGGTGGAGGCAGAGGGGAAGAAGTAAATAGTGGAGAGAGGATTCAACTGGAACGGGGTGGGTCTCATGGGGTCATTCAGGATCATTCCTTTTTTTACTGTTATTGCCCATGTGTTTTAGGTGCCTGTCGTGTTTCAATGGTTTACAATGGCAGGAAGGAAAATTTATTCACATAATGGCTGTAAGAGCCACTGTGAGGAATGTTTAGTGCTGATTCATTTCCATTTTGTACGGTATAAACCTATCTACAAACACTGACCGGTATAAACTGGAATATTGTCATCACCTTGACAATGGCCCTCATGCTGAACCCCTCATACGACTCAAATCGTTGGTATGAGTTAAAATAGCAATTCACCGAAACCTCATAGTAGGCTATTATCGCTTATGTACGTACATAGGCTAATCTCTAATATATTTGTATTATATCAATTTTACAACAATAATCATCATATTAATAGTCCTATTCATAATCATTATTATAATAATAATAATCGCCATGCCCTCTTTTGGAATCTCATTTTAAACCAAAACATTTATTTTTGTCACAGAAAACCTCTTTAAACACACAAACGTTATTGCATGGCGGCCATTGAGTAAGACTCCTGTTTCCTTTCCTTGTGTCCTTCCTTCCTTGTTTCCTTCCTCTCTGACCTCCTCAGGCGTCGATGCGCCAGAGACGCGGAGTGTCCGAAACCTGCCGTCCTGAAGCACGTCACAACATGTTGAATCCCAAAGACCAGAGTCTACTGTGAGCTTTGATTACACCATGTGTGGCGCGGCGGGCTCATGTTAACATGAAACGCACATGTTATCCCATCACATTCACATATCAAGGCTGCTGGATCCACGACTTCACGAACGCTAAAACACCACCACGCTAAAATCCGTCTTCCAGGCTTCAAGTTATTTGCATTGAGTCGAACCACAGCGGCTCGGACCAATCAGAGCGTCCCATGAGGAACCATGTGATCTAGTTGACAGACATGACAGACAGATGGTTCATCCAATCACCTGCCAGGTACCTGCCCTTTCCCCCAAACAGTTTCAAAGGAGGCCTTCCCAGATGGATCTGCGTTACTAATCCTCTGGCGTGTCAGGTAGATATTGAGCAGCACAGGCGATTATTCTTCAAATGTCAGAGGCAAAACTTCAGATGGTTTTAAAGTCCAAAGGCTTGCAATTCTAATACCAGGCAAACACTGTGGACCGTCTTACTTTAAAGTGAATCTACTAGCACAGGGATTAACGAAAGTAGAGAGAGGATGTCAGATTACAGGCAGTCGTGTTGTCTTTCTATTTTCAGAGTGGCTTGAGGTTTAAGGAGTCTAAGGAGTAGGTAACTCATTCAGGGTTTTTTAACACTGGTGATGGAGGGTTTTTATTGTAGTATGACCTGTGTAGAGGTCTAGAAAAGGAGGCTTTGAATGTAGTTAGTGGAAAGAATGGGAGGGACATACTGTTTCAGGAACACAGGTTGAGTGGAGAGAGAGGGAGGGACTTCCTGTTTCAGGAACACAGGTTGAGTGGTGAGAGAGGGAGGGACATCCTGTTTCAGGAACATAGGTTGAGTGGTGAGAGAGGGAGGGACTTCTGTTTCAGGAACAGGTTGAGTGGTGAGAGAGGGAGGGACATCCTGTTTCAGGAACAGGTTGAGTGGTGAGAGAGGGAGGGACATCCTGTTTCAGGAACAGGTTGAGTGGAGAGAGAGGGAGGGACTTCCTGTTTCAGGAACACAGGTTGAGTGGTGAGAGAGGGAGGGACATCCTGTTTCAGGAACAGGTTGAGTGGTGAGAGAGAAGGAGGGTTTCAGGATGTTTAATTTGATTAATCTGATGACAATGCAGTTGTTATCAGTGTCCGAATACCCCCTATCTCCATACTAGTTGCTATGCAATGTTCATTATAGTCATTATACAGTGGCCATTTTGTTCTACTGTCCTAAGTTGTGTGTGTTGTATGTGCCTCCATGTCTTTTCCTACGTGTGTGTATGAGGACTCTATACTGCAAACAAAATCTACAAAATAAAGTAACTTGAACTTGAACTTGATATATTATAGGGTTTAGCAAATTATGTAACTAGTGAGCAAAATAAAAAATAACGTTAGTCTTTCGATTTTCGCTCCTCCACACACACACACACACACACGCAACAGTAAGCACCCCCCCCCCCCCCCCGCAACCGTCAACACATTTATCTCCTCCTCCGTTAACCTTTGTAAAGTCAAGAGCTGTATGCTTGTGTGCTCAGCCGTATAAACCCCTGCAGTGACCTCTTTTACAACGCCGCGAGTCAAAAGGTGATTGAACATCGTTGAACCCACTGACGGCCGCCTTGGAAAAAAGGTCTCCGTAGCCTACGGCAGAGTTTCTGAGCTATAGGGTGATAAGTGTGTTTCCCCAGCAGGGCCTTTTTTATTCCTGAAAGAAAGCACCCGCCGGTGTGGTCAAAGGCTCTGTGGGGGAGAAGCGTGGGTTTGCCCTAAGAGTGTCGGCCCTGATGGGGACCATGCGGAGGGGAGTCGACGCTAATGCGAACAGGAACTGGATTTCGGTTGGAGTTTCCTGACGGGATTTATTGGAGTTGGGAGCGTCAACTGTCAACACAGGCCGACAAGAAGTGGTGTTTAGTGACGTGTTCTAGGAGGTGATGAAAAACAAATTGGATCCTTTGTGGTGTCGTTGTTTCAGGCTCGGTATGGCTCTGACAGTGGTTAATGTTCAGCACGTGGTTTATTCAGAGACTCAAGGTAAACAAGCTTGCTTTCTTGAGGTGGTTCATGAAGCAGGCTCTCAAACACAGGTAAGAATTCAGTTGATATTGTAAATGGGCGGAATGGTAAATATGCCACGCCTACAGGTTTTAATTTACCCAGGTAACCCTTCAGTCTGTCTTGGCTCGGGTGGAAATGGCAAAAAAAGGCCATGTTTGTAGTGTCTTGACTTATCTTCAAACTCCCACAACTTTATATGGTGTTGTGGTGACCAGTATGTGGAGAAGAAGCCACTCATAACTGGTGTTGGCATTCCACAGTGGTCCAATTAGATACCGATGTCAGCTTGAAATATGTGGTCAGAATAAAGCATAGACTTAAATGATTTACATCATAGGCCTACCTGGAGCTGCTGATGTTCAGAACAAGTGACGAATAAAGTTGCAGGGTGTGAGTACTACTAAATAGCATCCAATTAAGCTCGTAAACGGTTAATACTCATTAAGGCCTGTTCATTAATTCATTATTAGACAATACGGAACAGGCAGGGAACAATACAACACCACACGTTGTTTTCCTTCCCTCTATATGGGACTTTAATGAGACAATAATAATAATAATGAATAAAGATTAACATGAACTATTGTTTCAAATTCTTCTCACTCACAGGTCCAAACCCATGGAGGCTTTGCGGCGTGATTAACCACCTCGTTTGTCGCCATGAATGACACAGTTATGCAGCGGCACACATTCACGTCAGCATCCATCGCAGCGTGTGCACGGCACTCTTTCATCTCGCTGTGCACTCTATTGTGTGTGTGTGTGTGTGTGTGTGTGTGTGTGTGTGTGTGTGTGTGTGTGTGTGTGTGTGTGTGTGTGTGTGTGTGTGTGTGTGTGTGTGTGTGTTAGAGAGAGAGAGAGAGTGACAAAAGAGCGATTGTGCAGTAACTACACGCCCATGGTGGCTCATGTCATGTCACGTTTAGCACATCGAGTATTTCAGCCGGAGAGAGATGCGCGTTAGAGGTTAATCTGGGACGCTGCTGGGGCCCGCGGTGACGGAGTGAGTCATCCCCGTGTTACGGCCCGGGAGGGAGTCGTCGTCTGCCGTGGGCCTGTGGGATCTGCGTAGGCGAAGGCTCGATCGTCAACAAACTTGTTTTCCGTAGGAATGTCGAACGCAAACACAACAAATGATGACACTGGTCTTCTGGGAGATGACTTATATCTTATATCAACTCACAGGCCAATATAATTTAAAAATCAAATGATTAAATGTGAACTTTACACATCCATTTATTATATTTAATTCATGCACACAGATATACAATTTTAAAAACGAAAACATAAAACCACTTCACTGATTAAACAATTGTTGTAAAGACAAACAAATTAAATAATTATTAATAGGCCTACATTTAATAATTAATTAAAATGTAATTATTAAAATCGACCACAACTGACTTTTAAATATATGTATATATATATATATATATGTGAAAATATATGTGGAAAAAAAAAGTAGCCATGCCCAACTTTTATCCCTCGTGTATTTCCGGGAGCACTCGGATACACTCGGGTCGGCCCGGCGTGGAGGGGCAGAGCTCCGCTGCTGCTCGTGCGCCAGACGGTCGCTCCTCATTACCGCGGAGCCTGACGACACCTGAGAGTCGGCGAGAGCACCGAGTACACAGGTGAGTTCACACTTTACACCTCGCCAAAGCACGTAGGCTTCACTTCGACAGCGTTTATGTTGGCTTCGGTGTGCGTAAAACTGACAGTGAGCCTCCAAAATAAAAGTTAAGTCGGGCTGATCTGGAAGTTTCCTGCAACTTGTGGACGGTGCGTATCCTGGCTGTGACGTAGCCTGGATTAATATTGATCTTTCGTGATGACATCTGTGCCGTATCAGAGACTGAATGACTGAATATTATCTTATAGGCTATTAAGTTTTATTTCTCTCTTTATAGACCGCGCATCGCCCCCCACTGTGAGGAATGAGGAACCATTAGAAGCTTTGGTCCGGCTGAGAGGAGCTCAAAGTTGATCGTGCACTTTCCCCAGGAGCGCGCCTCTCGTTCCCGTTCCTGACCCCAATCCACGCAGACAGTGCTCGTGAACAACCATCCGCTCAGAGGCATCATGGCAACGGGCGGATTCAAACCCAACGCCCAGACGGACTTCCTGGAGGAATGGAAAGCCAAACGCGAGAAGATGCGTCTGAAGATGCTGGGGGACATCGCTGCGGCCACCGGCGCTAGCGCCGCGGGCCACCCGGGTGCAGGTACCCCGGGTGGGGGTACCCCGGGCGCAGGTACCCCCGTGGCCCCCCTCGGCACCGGCCACAGCAACAAAAGCACCCCGAACATGGAGCTCAATAACAATGGGAACGTGGAGCGCGGCGGGGGGTCCGCCGGGAACCTCGCGTCCGCGGCTCCGTGCCAACCCATAGCGCGGTCCATGTCGTCTCCGGCCCTGAAGAAACCCGAGGCGGCGGAACCCCATCCCGGGCCGGCCCCGCCAGGAGGTAACCTGAAGAAGCAGTCCCATCAGCCGGATCAGAAGGCTCCTCCTCCTCCGTGCCCGTCGGTGGACTCGAGCCCCTCGAAGGAGGTGGACGGGGTGGACGGAGACCCCATGGAGAGTCCGTCCCCCGGCAAGGGGAAGGACAAGAAGAGCGCGGGACCCAGCGCCAGGAAGGGCAAGGGACAGATAGAGAAGAGGAAGTTGCGGGAGAAGCGGCGGTCAACAGGTGTTGTCAGTATACCGTCCAACGAGGTGAGTCCTCCGACCCCACGTTTGTTCGTTCGTTTGTTTGCCTTCCGTTGCTTTGCGAACTTCTCAAGTGTGATGGTGGGCACACAAGTCACAGCCATCCATCACCCACACAACTACCTGAAGCACCTTGTAACATAACCGACAACAAATATCGATTTCTGTTCAAACCCTGTGCACACCGCAGCAACAGCGCACACCAAAAGATTGTGTGTGCGATAAAAAAACAACTTGTTTTTATCATGTCATGGGAAAATGCCTTTAGCCACAACACCCAGGCCAAAATAAAACTCCTGTGCATGAGCATGCAGGTGCTCACAAACACTTTGGAGGAAGTCCAATAACTTATAAAGGAAACCACTGTAGCCCTACAGAGAGGTTGTGGTTTAACTCCACTTCTCGGACTTTGACCGTGGTGTTGCTTGTTGTTGTACCTGTGCTTTGTGTCATTATGCGCTCACCGGCCCATAGCTAATGCTAGGGGTTTGCAACTTTGGGGGGGGGGGGGCGCGGGGGGGGCTTGTTTTTGCTGACCGTGCCCATGTGCAACTTTACTCTCTAAGCTAGCAGGAACGGCTAACATTTGGACAAGTGAGCGTTTGTTTTGTGGAGAAGGAGAGAGAGAGAAGGATGGAGAGGAGAAGAATGGGAGAGAGGGAGAGAGCTGGAAAGCCGGTTATCTTGTGGTTCGATCTATCCACAGAACTCCATGGTTCCATCTGGAATGCTGCATGTATCCCCAGAGCAGTCTGACTAACCAGGCCCTCAGTCACACAGACCTCTCTATAGTCGAGGGCTATTTCTATATCAGTCACGGTCTACAATCCTGTCCCACCTTAACGTCCCACATTTCATACCTCCCCCCCCCCCCCCTTTTTTGTCCGACCTCTCCACGGTTTGGGTTCGCACTCACAATCACGGCCCGCTCATTTCGACCTCATCCCAATTTCCTGGGCGGCGGGGCTGACGGCGGGGCGGTGGGGCTGACCGCAGGGCGGCGGGTAACCGAACACCCAAACAGTTGACACAGCAGATCTCCCCTCGCCGGGGCGCACAAGCCCTTAATCCCAGTTCAATAGCGCGTGGAAGCAGCTGCTGTCTTTGTCTCGCTCTCAGGTGCCAAGTCCGGCCGCCATGGCCCCGCGTCGATCGAGGTGTGTACACGACCGGCGACCAACGCGGGGGAATCGAGATGTGAACGAGAGGCCTGCTAGTGGGGGGGGGGCGGGAAAGGAAACTCAGCTGTTTGTCTGTTTGTCTGTTTGGCTGGGACAGTGCGGTGCAGTGTGTTGCGGTGTTGTTCTGCACTGGGGAAAACTGTATTGCGTGGCTGGGCTTTGTTGTCCCAGAACGGGGGCGGGCGGGCGGACGGGCGGTGGGGGGGGAGGTGAGGGGGGAGGTGAGGTGTTGGATGAGCCCGGATCGTGTCCGCTCCGGTTGGGTCGGAGCACAAAGGGCTCCGTCGAGGGAGGTTTCAGAACAACACTGCGGGAAACCGAGACTTGTGAACGCTGCCTCCGTGATAATGCGAGAGCAGGCCGGTGGTTTAACCAAAGCAAGCTCTTTGTGGCTGTAGGGGGGGGGGGAAGGGTCAAAGTTCACCGTCGACCACCGACACGCGCGTCATACTGTGTGTCAGATGAACACAGACGCATGGTAGGGTACCTGTGTTGGTGCATGAGGGTGGCCCTTGACCCTTACTGCCCCCTCCCCCCTTTAGGTGTGTGTGTGTGTGTGTGTGTGTGTGTGTGTGTGTGTGTGTGTCTGTGTGCGTGTGCGTGTGCGCGGGCGTGCGCGGGCGCGGGCGCATCACAGATAAATCAGTTACTTTTCACCGGGTCTGGACCTGATTACCTTCTAGATCGTTCGTCCGTGTGTGTGTGTGTGTGTGTGTGTGTGTGACCCTAGTGAGTTATGCGCTCCCCACCGCGGAACATGAACTCAGAGGTGGGTGACTGGTTCTATGGATCAAGGCCATGTCCGCAGCGAACACGGGACGAGGCCCCGCCTCCAGCCGGGGGGGGGCCCCTTGCTGCTGTTAGTTTGACGGCACGGTATTGTACGGTATTGTACGACGCTCTGACACTCATGACACATAGCGACGGAATCACCGCCCATTGGCCCACCGAGGGATCACACAGAGCAGTCCGCCCCGAGGGATTACCTCACCTCGCAGAGGGCTGTTGGTTCCGTGCGGCGCCTGTGTTTGCCGTTAACGGTCGTGTGGTTCCGGCCACAGTGGAACGGCCGAGGTGTTGTGGGCTTCTGTGGGCGAGCTGCTTGCTGTGTTCGCGCTGGGCGGTTCTTGCTCAGTTTTTGCGCTGTCGTGTGTGTGTGTGTGTGTGTGTGTGTGTGTGTGTGTGTGTGTGTGTGTGTGTGTGTGTGTGTGTGTGTGTGTGTGTGTGTGTGTGTGTGTGTGTGTGTGTGTGTGTGTGTGTGTGTGTGTGTGTGTGTGTGTGTGTGTGTGTGTGTGTTGGACGTGCTGGAACTTACTACTTGTTGTATGGTGTTCGTCCTTGCACTTAATGTACTCACTTGTTGTATTTTGCACGTCCTGGCACTTAAAAATAGTACTTGGCATCGTGCACAGCGTCTTATCCTAGCTAGCTTTGTTGTGTACGGGGAATGGGTTAACCTAACAGCTGTTAGTGCTTGGAACTTATAAAAGTGTCTGCTAAATGCCCTAAATGTAAATGTGATGTGTCACTTGTTTATTCCTCTCGCTGGTCACTCTTGTCAGACTAATCGGATGCCCCGCTAAGATAGTCGACGCGTAAAAACCAAATGGGGTCGTATTTTTGAGTTGGCGTTTTTTTTCGTAAGCTTTTAGCACTGTTGCATCAGTGGGGGCCGAATGATCGTCCTGTTTTCATAGTAAATCAGGTAACGAGATGATTCACCAGAACGCTCTTGCCATGTGCTAATGTGCAAATCGTCTCTCCTCACTTCACTAAAACATCCGTTAGCAACATCATTTGGTTAAATTACTAGCGTGCGTCACAAATAAAAAAATACTCAACATGGCACTTATGTCGTTTGGACTCCATTAGTGCCTATATTTCCATTGTATCCATTTGTGTCTGGAGCATGCACTAAAGGGGCTTTGGTACGAGGAAGTCATTTTGCCAGATTATTTAAGCGACAGATGTTTTATTATTTATGTCAGGAGTTTTCCTGTATGTATGTATGTATGTCAATTATGGCCCACACTGCACTCCTGATCATCCCTGGAAGGAGGAATCCCCCACTCTGCGTTTCTCCTCAAGATTTCTTCCTTACTAATAAAGTTCATAAAGTTAATGAGCTAATGAGTTTTTTCTTGCCCTCTGGGGGGCTGGGGTCAGGGGGGGTGTCATAGATATACGGCCTGTTAAGCCCTTTGAGACTGTACCTGTGATTTAAGGGCTGTACAAACAAAATTGAATTGAATTGAAATGTCCCTGACCATGGCATTGTTGAATTCTGTGCCCTCACTTCTACAGCTGAGGGGACGGGAGATGTCATAGGGGCCGGGCTTTGGATTTATGGGACACCGTTGTACTCATGATCCCTTCAAGAGTTCCCAGACCACATACCATCGAGACAGTAGCCTCTTCAGTACGGTCATTACTCTCCTCTCTTGTCCCTGTGGAGCGCTGCACATCTGCATGTGGCCTGCAGCTGTGTGTTTGCGGCGCGAGGACTTTGAAGGTCACTGGAGAGGCCCCCCTTTCTGTCATCGAAGTCCCCGCTACTTTGGTCTGGTTCTGGTCCGTTATGTTGACGGACCGTCTGTGTGTTTCCTTCTTTCCTTCTTCCTGCACTGAGGTGCACTTCTACAGGTTCAGAGTAGGATCTCATTACTGAAGGAATCGTCGTGTCAATCATGTCATGCATACGATATTTACCGGATTTGTCCATTTTGGGACACATTTCTTGGAGATCTTAGTTGTAGATTGTTTCCAATGATGGGAGTGTGTTAAAATTAAGTTTTATGGTGGTGTTAAATATAATAACATCTTGCTAGTAATCCTAATGCTAAGATGGAATGAGGGGAAGAGGAGAGTGGAATGGCACCGCCTCCTAATTGTAACGCTAACCAGCTACGAGCTAGCGGCGACATGTTGTTCTATGACATTCCACCAGAATGGAATGAAGAATGAACATCTACATTGTGTGGGAATAGAGTTTCACCCGCTGTTAAAACTCTTTTCCCAAACAAGGTCATGTAATCACGGCAACACAACACTTGGGATTTTTATCAGCCGCTTAGGTAAGCGGGAAGTTATTTGGGCATTTTGGGATGTTTTTTTTTTTTCCCCTTTCTCCCTTCAGTTCTTCAGTTGTTGGGTTGAACAACAGGAATGTTAAACTCTTTAATGGAACCCGGCCCCCTCTGCCAGGTACTTTGGGAGCGGTTCCCAGGAACGTTTTGCCTGCTTGAGCTATTGGAACGAACCCAAGATGGCCGACGACGGTCACAGTCACTCACAGGCCTGGACCGGTGATGAAAACCGATCCTTCGACCGAGCCGTTCTGTGAAACTTGGTGGAGGTCCAGCATGGAAGGAGGGAGGGGGGGAGGGAGGGTGAGAGGGAGGGAGGGAGGGAGGGAGGGTGAGAAGGAGAGAGGGATGGTGGGAGGGAGGGAGGGAGGGTAAGAGGGAGGGAGGGAGGGAGGGAGGGTGAGAAGGAGGGAGGGAGGGTAAGAGGGAGGGAGGGAGGGAGAGGGAGGGAGTGAGGGAGGCAGGGATGGTGGGAGGGAGGGAGAGGGAGGGAGGGAGGGAGGGTAAGAGGGAGGCAGGGATGGTGGGAGGAAGGAGGAAGGAATGTGGATGTGATGGCCGCCCTCTACCACATCGTTAACCGTTTGAGGGCCCCTTTATTCAGTCGCTGGGGTCGCTCTGCACCTCGTAAAAACCCGCGTTATGGAGCGTGGCACGGGGACTCTTCTTCTACTCTCCCATCGCCATATTACTCTGTCGACTTTGGTTCCAATCGAAACATTAAAAAGGTTTCCCCCCCCCCCTCCCCTCCCCAACCACCACCACACTCACCAGCATCTCTTCAAATCATCACCACCACCACATCATCACCACCACATCACCACCACCACTGAGTCTCAGTAGGTGAGTGTCAGTGGAATGCCTTGTCGTCATGGCAACGCAGCCTCTCGGGTCCAAGTGATGTGATGGGACACGGGGCAGACAGCCGTCCAGACGGACATCGGAGAATACATATTTTAAATTATGTTTCAACCGTACTAGATTTCTATTAGATTAGATATTTTCTATATTATTTGAGTTGGCATATTCGGCATTGGTTTTGAAAGTTCGGTCCAATATATCTCTTCAAGTCGACCAGAAGAAATACTAAATCTTTATTATGGGCTGTCCTCCGCTGCACAGAGTGAGGGGGGGGTCTGTTGTTTAAACAAAAACACACTACACACTATCTCGATCTAGTCCAGTATCTAGGTCAAGGCTCTGCCGCCGAGCGTTCAGGAGAACCTGTTCTTCTGTTAATCATTAACACACACACACACACACACACACACACACACACACACACACACACACACACACACACACACACACCAATGCACAGTCATGCAAGGCCTGTGTTGCACTGAGTGACGAGACTTTGCGTGCCTGAGGGAGAGGAAATGTGCCTCTCCGATTTCTTGGTCCCAATAAAGGCTGCAGGTGATCAGTTTCCATGTGCATTCTTCTGTTTTGTTACCTCAGTTTCCGTCCGTGAGTTGTGATAAATAATGGAAAACGGTTTGTTATCATTCACCAGAGCCCAAAGTGATGTCGGGGGTTTTGCTTGATTTCGTTATAACTGACAGCCAAAGAGTGAATGTACCAAAGTCTTCAGCGTTGTGTGATGATCTGTAAACGCGGTAGAACACACATACCAGCCTGACCAAGATAGCGTTTCATATCACGCGTGTGTTCGCCTGAGATGCCTGTAAGCCAATCAGCAGTTGTGGTTGCAGACCCTGGGGATTACCAGATCTTTCCGTGTAAACAAGTCTTTAAACTTCCTTCTTCCCGCCAGCAGATACAATTCCTGTATTTTACTGCTGTTATGTCCCTTATTAAGCCCTGTTACATATCAGCTATGACATGAAAACATAAGCCCTGGCTACCTTGTATAATGTTAATGGATGATGGATCGGAATTTGCAGTTAATATATGAGCTTATGTTACGTTGTTGTAAAAATAATAATGATCTGTGATTGTTCTGGTTATAATTAATTTATGGTATTACCACATTTTAAATGCACTTTAGTGGTGCAGGTAGTGTTGACTACCGAAGACATCGTGGTTTGAAACCTAGTTCCTTTCAGCCAGGAGATGGAAACACTTACTAATATGATAAGATTGCAAAAAATACCTATCCTATGACAATTAATAACTCTGCTGTATACAAGTGTAGCTTCTTCAGGTACCGCAAGGCACCTCGGTCTCACTAGGGCCTGTGGAAAAACCCGGACAACGGCTCCAGCTTTCTGAGGTGTGTGTGTGTGTGTGTGTGTGTGTGTGTGTGTGTGTGCGCGCCTCCCCAGCAGGGGAGAAGCAGGCGGACCACCAGACAGTGTCTGATCCTGCTCCTCTCCCCCCCCCCCTCCCCCCCCTGTGTGTGTGATTCAGTTTGTTAGACATTCCTGTCTGTTTTGTGACGGCTGCTGGGAATGTGTGAGTCTGACCCTAATCAGTTGCTCTGCTTGATTAGGCTTTCGTGAGCCTGTTAGTGTTCATTAAAGTAGAATAAAACAAATCACTCCTCTCTCTCTCTCTCTCTCCCCCCGTCTCCCCCTCCTCCCGTTCCCACTATCTCTATTTTTGCACTCCCGTCCCACGCTGAGTCCACTCATTCATGCCTTGTTGCTTTTTATTTCCCGCTGAGGCCCGCCTGATTACAATTAAGCAGGGGTTCGAATTGGTCGACAAGTTTCCTAGAAATCGCTGCTTTTGTACGTAAAATATAACACTAAGTACACACGTTTCCTTGAATCAAAGCTGTGTTTGTACACACCCCTTACAAAGTGCTTCACTGTATGAAAGGATTGGCATTCGTCTGATAGATATAAGGGGTCAGATAGCTATGGTGTTTACCCCCCCCCCCCCCCGCCTAAAAAGTACTTGAGTCTTCAGTCTACCTGTAGGCATCCTTCAGCAGTGGCACTAACCCTCACCTGCTCCACTGACCTGAATCTGAGTTCACTGTCACTTTAGATCAACAGCATGGCTTTCTGTCACCACAGCCTTATCTACACTTGGAAACAAACTCAGTGAAAGACTTCTCCTGTGTTTACGAGAGATCTCACTGACAGATCCATATCACGGCACCAAACAAGAATTGGATGTCGCGGATAATATACCACAAACTTGTGTCTGTATATGCTTGTTGTTTTTAGGTGTTGGAATTTTTCTCCCACTCTCTCAATGACTTGAGCAGCTTGTGTTATGGATATAGAAATAAATGGACCCGCGGGGCAAACAAAGAATAACAAGTAACCGCTTAAAACGCAGCCTCGGCGGTGTTGTGGTATTCCAGGCATATGTGTTTTATCAAAGCACGGCTGTGTGGAGGTAGAGACCCGACGGGATAATGAACTCATCTGTATTCTCCCTCCAGCTCCGCTGTAATATTTGGTTTATTGAAAGAAAAATGGAAGACGGTGCAGAGATTAAATCTTCAACCTCCTTCGATATCTGCCGCATGTGTATATTCAGGGCGTCGATTTAATGGACTGACGGAAAATGAATCGATAATACTTTTCTTACATAGTGTGAATTGATTGTATTTTCGTGTGGCTTCATCTCGAGGCTCTGACTAAATGGATTAATGGATTGATTATCCCAGACAACTTAGGATTCTCATGTTGTACCTACAGAGTGTTGTCCGCCTAGTATCACTTAACGTACCGGGCCTTGTGGGTGATTAAAATCGTGTAATCACAACATTTCGTTTCTTCGTCTCTCCCCCCCCCCCCCCCTCGTCCCCCAACATTGTTCGTTCCATTATCCCCGCGTCGGTCCGACCCACAATCCTTTGTGTGTTCTCGCCCGGTGTTTAATTGCTCGTTTGAGTCAACGAGGTGCCTCTGAATCCCCCCGTTCGTTGTCTTTTGTAAAAACGCTCCACAAAACAAGAGCGTCGTCATTAGTTCGGAACCCCTCGGCCCGGCAGGACGTCGCCGTGGGACAACGACGGCATCAACAACATCAACAACAAGCAACAACAACGAAGACAAGCCGGCCTGATTGGAGCGGTCCGAGCCCGCACCTCGATGCCCGCAGGGGCCAGTTGACGTCGAGGGTTGCGGCGGAGCGGGAGCAGTCTGTACACAAGAGCTCTTTTACACAGCACCTGTTGTTTCGTAGGTGTTGTCTGCGGGTTGTTAAAGGAGGGTTTATTTTGGTTAATAAGCACCCAGTCTGCCCTCCTCGGCTTCAAAACGGCTCCCTTGTATTGAGTGCTGGTTGCGCGGGCGTTTGGTTTGACGGTGGCGACGTCTTTGCGATGCGTCTCGCTCCTCTCCCACTCCGGGGCATGTTTCCTAATGATTAACTGTGTCGGTGTCGTTCCACCCCCGGCTCCTGGGCTGCATTATTGGGTTAATGACCGTCCTCTCTCTTCGGCGTCGGCTCCGTGCGTACAGCGGGGGCACTCTCGCTGAATCGATACGCTGCTCAGAGGCAAACGACCCCAGAAACACCCCAACGCTCACCGCTGGGAGGAAGGGGTGCTCTTATTTTCAATTGCGGCGGGGGAAACGACATGCTTTCAAGACGGGAACCGAAAAGAACTCAACAGGCAGCCGGTCCCTCTCATTTTTAAAACGTCAGATAAATGGTAAATGTACTGCATTCATAGAGCGCTTTTCTAACCAGTGGCCACTCAGAGCACACTTTACAATATTGCCCAACATTCACCCATTCACTCACC
>NC_140288.1:1520456-1529539 GCF_964030765.1 Micromesistius poutassou | reverse complement strand
TCTCTCTCTCTCTCTCTCTCTCTCTCTCTCTCTCTCTCTCTCTCTCTCTCCCCCCCCAGGTTAGAGTTAGCACTTTATTTATTTATTTTTCTGTTTGTTTGCCCTCTCAAAAGGACCTTGGGCGAGTGTCAGACATCACAAACAGCTTCAAAGAGAGCAGAACAACAAACATGTGCACGTCCCGCTGTGTTCGAGATAATGAAAAGTGTTTTTTTTGTGTGTTTTTCTTTTCTTCTATTGTGCGTGTTCAGCCTTGGTGTGGCTCATCAACCATCCGCTGAAGCACACTGTGCACTAGGTAGCCCTGTCTCTCTCCCTCCGGGTCGGGAACCTCATTTGGTGTAGCCTTGAGTGTAGACGGGGAGATCCTGTGAGATGTTTGACCTGATTGAGATGTTTGTGATGTTGGTGACGTTGGAGGATGCCTGGGGAAAAGGCCAGGTGGGTTCATTATATTGATGTAGTAGTTGTGGTTGTTGGGATTTGACGTGTTGCCACACGTTTCATCATATGTTATGTTATTCTTTTCCCATTAGTTATGTTTTGTAAGGCTATATTTGAGTGTTTTAATTTCAGAAATAATGGCAAACGTGCATCAGAAGTCGCCTAAGCCCAAAGTGAGAACACTTTCTCTGAATATCTGACCAGCTCTGACCCCTCCCTAAAATAAAAGACTGAACTAATAATGATCTGAGAAAATGTTTTTCCATTTGTGAAGCTATTGGCATCACATGTTTGGTGTTTATACTTGAATGAATGAACCAACTAATCACGTATTTATAATCAGTACATTGTTCAAGGCAAACGACTTCTCAATTGATAATAATTCCACCACTAGGAGAAACCTCTACTCTCCCTCTCTCTAGCACTTTGGCATTCAGTATTTTGTCCATCCAGTTCATTTTAGTTCTTTGTCTCTCCTTCTCTGCCTTTGATATCTTCTGGTATTTGCCCTTTGGAGTACCACATGATCTATTAGCTCTGCTCGGGATGTAGGCCAATGTCTTTCCCCCCCCCCTTCTTTTATTTTTGATGTATTGTTTTTTTTTGTTTTTTTTTCCTTTTAATAAAACCGACTCAGATTCGCGGCCGTGTCCTCAAACGGCAAATTTGCATCGCGGCCCGTGGAACGCACATGCATCCCTGCGTCGTGTTCCGGACACATGGTTTGAGTTTTTACCCTGGTACTGGGATTAGAATTTTTTTTCCACCTTGCTACTATTTGTCTCTCTCTCTGGCGTTCGCTCCCGCTGTCTCTGTCTCTCCACGTCTCTCCTGTATCTGTTGCTTTGAGTGTCGCTCTCTCTCTCTCTCTTCTCCTGCTCTCTCTGTCACTTTCTGTCTCTTTGCTTCCAGGCCATCACTCATGCTCTGTCTGTCAGGCTTCATCTCAACTCTCTGATTCAGTCCCTCTCGCTCCGTGTCCCTTTTACTGTCTCAGCCGTCCAGATAGACAGACGGTCTTGATTTCAGTCTGGCCCTCCTGCTCTCTTTCTGACACTCTTCTGCTCTCTCTGTTGCTGTCTTGCTTTCGGTCCCCCTGTCCCTCTCTCCCTTTCCTCCTCTCTCTTGCCAAGACAGGAGATCAGATCAAGCTGTGTTTGATCTGCCGTGAGTCTAACTGAGTAGGGGAACCAAAATGGGATGAAAAGGGACAGAATATGGAGGAGGATGCGATGCAATCCAACCCTCGTGAAATGAATATTTCTAAGAAGTAAAAGTTCACTGCTCTTTGAAGGGTGTACTTGCATTACCATGCTTTTATTATTAGCATACATCACTGGCATAAAATTGTCTCAAAACGACAATATCGTTTGCGGCAGTTATATCTGGGACCACATATCTTCCGACCGGTGTGATGACCTTGACTCCCTTTCTGGATGGAGGGATCCCCCACTCTGCCTTCCTTCTCAAGATTCCTTCCTTGCTAATTAAGGGAGATTTTCTTGCCCTCTGGGGGGGGGGGGGGGTGTCATAAACACTCAACACCTGTTAAGCCCTTTGAGACTACCTGTGCATAAGGGCTATGCACATACACGTACAACTGAATCAAATTCACTTGCCCACGCACCAGACTTCCACTCATGACCTCTAACCCCCCCGAGCTCCCCCCCCTGAGTCAGAACCCTGGCTCTGACCCTTCCCCTACCCCGTGTCAGTGTTACCCCTCCTAGCGGTACGGTGTGAGCAGCCCCTGGCATGAGTCACGGTCTGCGCTGCGCACGCCGCTGGACACACACAATGGCCTCTGTACACAATGCCGGCGCTAGGCCGCCCCGCCCGCGCTGGAATGCCAGGCACGCCGCGGCCCGCTTCCCGACACACTGTGTCTGTGTATTGTGTTCCCCCCCCCCCGCTGAGGCAGGAGCCGGTGGGGGGGGGGGGGGGGCCGAGCTGCACCCGGTAACCCGGCACAGATGGCGCATACCTGGGTAAGAGCACAGGGCTGCATGCTAAACACCTTGAGTGGAGAAGGGAGGGATGGAAATGATACTTGACTAGCGGCGCTGGATGGGTGGCGTGGTGTGTGTGCATGCGCACATGTGTGCCGAGACAGACAGACACACACACATACACAGAGGGACAGACACATACACAGAGAGACGGACACACACATACACAGAGAGCCAGACACACACATACACAGAGAGACAGACACACACATACACAGAGAGACACACACACAGAGCACAGACAGACAGAGACACACACACACACGTATACAGAGAGACACACACAGACAGACGGAGACACACACAGAGACACAGACACAGAGTGAGAGTAGGTCACATTCAATTATTTTTTATTTACTTGGTTGCCTTTCTGGCAAACATCAAATAGAACAAGTTCAATCGAAAGCACAAAATAATACACAGGTAAGAGCTAAAGCCCATGGGCGATGGGGAGAAGCAAACTTTCAAGTGTTGGTTTTCTTGTTTGTTTCTGTCTTACCGTCAAAGCATCGCTCCATCGCTGCTGTTGAAACACTGATGTCTTGCTCGCCTGCTGAGGCACAGAGCTGGGTTAGGATGAGGACAGACTTAAGATGAGTTTATCCTCAAGGCGCGCACACACACACACACACACACACACACACACACACACACACACACACACACACACACACACACACACACACACACACACACACACACACACACGCGCACAGAGTTTCTGCCAAATTCAGATCAGTCATCATTGCGAAAAGTTATGGATGTTTATTCTTTGTTTCCTTACTTTTAGGCACCTTCGTCCATGGCTATCCATCCTTGTTACAAACTCAGTCTTCTGTTCTTGGCAGAGGAGGCTCCATTGGGAATGAACCAATAACCCTAGCATATCCTACCAGTTGTGCTACAGGACTACATTATTTCACATATATTTATTTGATTCCCCATAAAACTGCTCCCCATAAAAATACTATTTAGACCAAAGCGCTAGCCTCAATTGTGTAGCCTTCCACCAGCACCTGTGTTCATCAAAATAGTTCTCTCTCTCTGTGTCTCCCCCTCTCTCTCTCGCACACTCTCTCTGTCTCTCTTGATGATTATGCTGCCCACTCCCCCCCCCCCCCCCCCCCTTGAGGGCTGCTTCAAACAGTGGCTGAAGGGCTTCTACTGTTTGGATTATGAAAGGGTGAGCAATCACAATTGGCTGCCGGAGATGACTCATTACCTGGCAGGAAGCCTTACCTTGGCTGGTGCTCAAATGACTTGCTGATGATTAAATAAAATCTTGTTTAAAATACACATGCATATTATTCATGTAGAAGAACATGAGGTTTTTCTGCATGAATTAAAACAGGAGGTGGGATAATTTAGTGATTGTCCCAGCCAATGTCAGCAGGCCTGGGCCTGGAGGTATCCCAAAGAGAGAAGCCCTGACCCCTAGCTGCTCCTGAACGACCCGTGTCTGAATCATTTTACGTTTTGGACACAAACGTCTGCTAAAAGGCTGGACAGTAAAGAGTCAATGCATTAGATGGGATCGCAGCGCCGTACTGGAGTCTGGTTGAAGGTTAATTTGGGATTGGGTGAATATGTTCTTGGTGCCTCCTCTGTTGTTGTTCTCTTCACCTTCATTCCATCCTGATCCCTGAATATTTTCCCCTCTTGGATTCTGGCTGCCTGGACTCGTTCCAGGAATATATCCATTATCAGAGCCCTGAACTAATCCTCTCTCTCTCTCTCTGCCTCGCTCTCTCGCTCACTCTCTTTATCTAACATTCTCAAGCTGTCTCCCGCTCTGTTTTCTTGTAACTCCAACTTTCTCTCCGTCTCTCTCTCTCTCCCTCTATCTGTCTCTTTCTCTGTCTGTCTGTCTCTCTGTCTGTCTCTCTCCCTCTTTGTCTCTTTCTCCCCCCCTGTCCCCCTCTCTCTCTGTGATGTGCAGGATAATTCTGAGTGGGGTGAAAGGTGACGGAATATTAAGCACACATTTAAGGCAGCTTGTAAAAGAATGTTAAACTAAAAATGTGGAGAAAGATGAACTTTGTCACAAATTCTATGTATAGAGCTTAAGAGTTCACACCGATGACCCCTCCCCCATCTGCCCTTCCCTGTCCCTCCCTCCCCCCCCCCCCCCCTCCTCCAGTCCTCCTAGTCTCCACATTCTCACCTTAAACCTTTGAGCTGCTCACCAGCAGGCTCACAGTTTATTGGAGTTTATTGCACATTTCTGCCCCCACCCCCGGCACACGCACACACAACCACGAACGAGCACAACCACACACAAAGACCTACACAAACATCTACACACTTGCATGCACAAACGCACCTCTGGCGGCCAGAGTTGGATGTGGAGGTGAAAGGGGGGGCGGGGGGGGGGGGGGGGGGGGGTGAGTGACCTTGACATAAGGTGGCAGGGAGGGGTTAAGGACATGTTGCTCGAGGGTGCCATCAGGTTAGTCTGCTGTGGTGGACTGCTAATGCTCTGCTAGTGCAAACAACAAACCTGCTACGCCCCTATAAACCCCTTCAAGTTTCACTCTTGTTCCTCAGTATGAAAAGAATGGTCACATGGCAGTCATAAACCAGTAGAGAGTTTAATGAGTCCTATAAAACAATCTCACACTCTCTCTCTCTCTCTCTCTCTCGCCTCACCTGTCCCAAAGATCACATGATGTAGAGACAAAGTTATTGCACTGATAGGTGTGTTTGCAAAGTATCTTGGATTCATAAAGCCATTGAAAGACACTTTTCCAAACATGTGGACTCACTATACAGTCTGTAAGGTTGGGACACGGTACTCAACTGAACCGCACGTTTTGTGGTTTATTTAATCCAAGAAAATGTAATGGAAAGGGAAAATATAGTCTATTCAAGGCCTATTGGCAGTGAATGTCTTTAACAAACAAATTAGTTATAGTATAATTGAGGCTCATATTTTAATTAGAAAGTTATCCAGGCTCAATTATAACACACTGTTGTATAACACACTCTGAGGGAAAGAGGCTATTTTCACATTATTCTTTTTAGATATATTCAAGACAGCTCTATAATGTGCAAACTATTGGGTCTGTTCCCTTTTGTAACATGAGAGATTGTCCCATCAATTGACAGATCCTTTGTAAATCCAAAACCCTCTCCTGAACGCGGTCGTGTGCTATCTCTCGTATCAACATAGCTGTTTAGAAACGATACTGCAGAGCTTTGCACAGAGCCAACATATCTCTTGAGGAATGAGCCTTCAGGTCAGCCCTGTTCACAAATGAAACGCGTCCATGTGAAATGAAACAACATATTTGCAACCGGGTCTCAATGCACAAACAGCAAGGCTTTCACACAGTATCTCTCTATGAAAACATTTTTATAGACGCTATTATTTTATGATTCTGTGTCCAAATATTTGATGGGAGCGCGGACAAAATGTACGTCTTGTATTTGGAGCTTTATCCACGTTGACAGCCCCATGAACGACATGCTTGGACGGTCGGACATAACCACCACACATAATGCCTGACAGTTCAGAACACTTTGGCCCAGCTACTACCTCCCAGCCCCCCCCCCCCCCCCCACCATCCTCTGTTCCAGCCACAATTCACACTTGAAGTCAGCCTACATTGTTCTCTGGCCCTGGTCTGCTTGTATTGAACAGGCCCTGCCAAAAACATGAATTGCTCTGAGAGAGAGAGAGAGAGAGAGAGAGAGAGAGAGAGAGAGAGAGAGAGAGAGAGAGAGAGAGAGAGAGAGAGAGAGAGAGAGAGAGAGAGAGAGAGAGAGAGAGAGAGAGAGAGAGAGAGAGAGAGAGAGAGAGAGAGAGAGACTCTAATACTACCCGCCTTGAACAGTCCCATCTGTACGAGTGCAGAGTTAAGTACATTTTAGAAGGGGCTTGTCAAAACAGAACCAGCAAGTTGTCTGCAGGCCTCGTCCCCGTTGTTCAGAGTGTAAGAAAGTTCTGTTGGACACGAGTGCAGCCTTTGGTTTGGTTGGGTGGCGGTGTTTAGCGTGATGATCGATAGTAGTTTAAAGGAGTGATATCATGCCACCAGGTGTGAGTGTGATCAGCCATTACGAGCCGTATGCGAAGTAGTGGCTCCAGCCTACCCAGTGGACTGTGGCAAATGTTGCTGATCTATCAGTCGGACAAGCCCACTAGTGGTGTCACTAGGGCACTGGGCGAGGCAGATTTTCAAACAGGCTTGTAATGGCTGATCACACTCACACCCGGTGCCGTAATATCACCCCTTGAATCCAACAGTAGGAGTAGGATAGTCTAGTGGTGTCGGAGAGTCAAACCCATAAGCGTTGTGGTTTCCAATATCTGCGGTCTCCCTCTAGTGCGTGCAGTACAAACATTTCTGTGGGTCCTCATTTCAGAATCAATATAAATCGCTGTAGGTAAGATGGAAGATCTTTAATTAAAAGTGTAATCAGTGGGCGATACCGAAGCCCCCCGCCACTGAAGTGCTCCGTGAGAATACCTGCTCTTAATAGATGATAATAATGAATGCCCTTGTTTGAGTGCGCGGCAATTGTCGTCATGACAACTAGTCGCTCATAGTTTCCTCTGCTGCAAAGTTGTTCCACACGGCCAGTCAGCATCATCACCCAGCTATAAAAAAAAACAAAAACAATGTGCATTTGTGCGCTCCGGCCCGGCCAACAGCCAATCAGGTGTGTGTGTGTGTGTGTGTGTGTGTGTGTGTGTGTGTGTGTGTGTGTGTGTGTGTGTGTGTGTGTGTGTGTGTGTGTGTGTGTGTGTGTGTGTGTGTGTGTGTGTGTGTGTGTGTGTGTGTGTGTGTGTGTGTCACGTTCCCATGGCAACCTCACAGTCACCTGAGGCAGACAACCAAAAAAAAAACGAGGTACCTAATTAAACGATGCAGGCGACGTCCTAACAGGTAGAAGAGGCGGGGAGGCTGTTGACAGAGGAGCAGTCCGTCCGTTCTTGTCTTGCGCTGTCGGTTTCCTGCCAAGTTCGGGGTTAATCGGATTCAGTGCGAGTCACGGCGCAGCGAGATGTGCTAGGTCTTCAAGGTGTGTGTGTGTGTGTGTGTGGCGGAGGTTCTTGTGCTCAACGAGAAGCTGCCAAACCCCTTCCGCCCATACCCTTAAATCCCGGGTCCCCACGTGGCTGCAGGTTCTGTAAGTGCTGTTTTGTAAGGTAGAAAATGATAGCCTTGCGTGCTCCAGCGGGCTAGCCGTCTGCAGGGCTGCAGATCTTGGCTCGTAGTCTGTAGGCGCTGACGTGAAGCTGTGAGGGCTGGCTCGAAATAGCCACAGTACTACTACTTATAGACGCTTTTTATCCACTATTAATAAGCAGGTAGGGGTTGTGCTTCTCGCTCAAGGATTCAGGTAGATTTTAGATGTTGCGTGGTCTCTAAACCCGGAACAGTTTGTCTGGGAGTTTTAGTTGCATTCAGTCTCATGCTTGAAGGCCGATTCCGGTTAATAAGGATTTACCTGCCAAAGGTCCTTTTATGCACCTTCTCTCCTCTGCCAAGGTTTGGCACAGATTGATAAATAGTCTGTTTGTTTGAGTTAGAGAAGCCCACCTGCTGCAAATATGCCCGACCTATATCATAGATGTTGACTTTGGAACCGTGTTACCTCCTCTGAGCTCCTATTGGCTCAACAAACAACAGGCAACAACAAAGAACTCTGAGTCTTTGTCTTCATCCCCTCCTCCTCCTTCTCCTCCTCCTCCCATCAATCCGTCCATGGGAATGACAATGCGTCAGTAAATGGGGAGAAAGGCCCATCCTTCATGTTCTGCATGTCTCATTGGAAGCGTATGGCGTGCACACAGACCAAAACAAGTCTGGCTTGTCTTGGAGCGATGGCTTGCCTGTACAGGTTTAATACCTTCCCCAGATGTTCCCAGACAGGTTTGTATAAATAGGGGGCAGTAGTGGTGGTGGTGGTGGGGGGGCGGGGGGGGGTTGTCTTACGATGCAGCTGGATTCTCGAGATCACTCGGATGCGGTAATCCGTCTTTGCCAGGTCTTTGAGTTGCAGGCCCGATCGGCGTCTTTCTCGTGAGGAGCGATGTGATCTACGTACGTGTTGTGATTGGTGATGGACAGATGGTTCGTCCAATCACCTCGCCAAGGATTTTGCTGCAGTTTCTGCACCTTTTCCAAACATTTTCCAAAGGATGAGTTCCCAGATGGTTCTGTGTAACAAATCACATGGCACGTTAGGTTATGGGTTGGGGGGGGGGGGTGTAGAGGGAGCAGTCCTTTTTAAAGGGAATAAATAGTTAGTTGATGATGATGTGTCATTGGCTAGGGTATTTAACTCTGGGTCCAGTCCTCCTTATCTGGAGCCTATAACCTGCAGGCATCCCTGAGCACGTTTCCATGTTGTTTTGGGTTCTTTTTGTCTTCCTCTTCTTCCTAACTGGGACCAAATGGTGGAGGAATGTGTTGATGATGGTCTTGTTATTTCCTGTCTGTGTCTACAAAGCATGCCACGTGTCCACAACCACCCATTCCTCCTCCGTCCTTCCCTTATGCGCCTCGCAATCCCCCCCCCTCTCTCCGGATTACAACCCTGCACTTCTGTCTTTGCTCAGAAATACATTTTCAACAACATCAGTTTGTGTCTCGAACCCTTTCTGTGGAACAATCCCTC
>NC_140288.1:1487956-1515456 GCF_964030765.1 Micromesistius poutassou | reverse complement strand
GCTAAGAGAAGGACTTAAACGTAAGCCTCTCCCAGTGATTAACGATGACTTTCTCTCCGGTGATTTAGGGTTAGTGCGATGTGGGATTCAGTTCTGAGAGACGAGGAGAGGGCAGGAATCCCGGGGGGGTTGGGGGGGGAGGGGGGTGTTGGCTCGAGGATGAAGGCCCACTTTAATATCGTAGGTCCACCAACCTCATCCCCGGAGATCCAGGACCAAACACCGGCCAGGAGTGGCGACTTTGACCAACTGTACTTGTGTACTTCTCCCATAGAGTGAATCCTCCAAAACATTGATTAACATTTCGACCTGGTGCTGGGCTGTGGTGGCTTAGCTCTCAATTATTAATTCATAAACAAGCCGATCTGGCTCCTGGCGGGCAGGGATGTGGATCGAAAGTATGCCACACCTAGCAGGACCAACTGAAGGAAGATAGTGTGTCTAAGTATTTTTGATGAAGCTGAAAAAAACTAAACTCCACCAAGCCGGTGAACTCTGACTCACTCTTGACCAGCTCTGTTCAAAACAGCGATTGGGGAGGTCAATAGTCCAAGAACAAGCTAGGCATAGCAGAGTTGCGCTACAGGGGCCGCGTGTCTTTTTTCTAGGAGTCAAAGCTGTTCCAGACAGTAGAAGACCTTCTGCCCAGCGAGCGGTGCTGGCCCTGCCAGAAAAAACACTTTCTCACGTTGAAAGGAATGCCCATTCCGCTGCCCCTGAGGTCGACTGCTCCTCCGGGGGTTCTGATGATTGGGTTGATAATGGCTTTGTGTTTCACGATGTACCACTGTCGCACCTACCCGTTGCGAAAGCAATCCTCCAGGTGTTGGAGCGGTCCTCATCGCGCTGTTCCTAGTTAAAACACGGTTCTTTGGTTTCAATGCGCACAGGGTGTCCCAGGGAGTTGAGTTGGCTAATAATATCCACTCCGCCAATTTGATAAAGAATGTTTCTAAAAACAAGTTGCTTGTGCTTCGTTGCCAATACAAGCTACGCCGCCGCATGAGAATTGTTCTTGGACGTAACTTCACCCGCCGTCCTCGGTTAACCTGCCACGAAGGAACGTGTAGCCGGGCAATGCTCTGCATCCACTCCCAGTGGAATACGCCAACCGCTGACCCCCCCACGGTCCAGAAATATCGGCTTTTGTCGCAGCTAATGGTCGGCGACGGAGAAATAGTTCCGGCTAACTGCTGGTATACTCTGCTGGAAGGGTTTCAAAGATCCCCCAATCTCTGCAACCTCGCCATTCGCATCCTTTGAGCAAGATGACCCCCTCCTCACCCCCTGCTGCTCATTAATGACGAATGATGTATCTGAACTCACTACGAGTCACAGGAAACGCTCACTCACAGTAAGCGGCACACCTCTTGCTGCCTGACGTGGGACTGGCCGCGACACAACTCTCTGAACTTCCCTCTTCGTCCGCCTCGGCTCTCCCTCGACCGGCATCGCCATGGTTACCGTGTCCAACACCGCTGCCCTTATTAGCACTGTTTGCGCCGGGCTGGGGTGATGAAAGACGGTGGACATCCGTGGACGCCAATCTTTTTTTTGCAGCCCCTAAAGCGGACCGTCGCTCCCTCTTCTCTTAAGGGATCGGCTTAATGAAGCCTCGGGGCCTGGGCCCCCATGGGCCTGGAGGTTAATTTGTGATAGGGTAGCCTAGGGTATAGGAGGCCTGACACCTGCAGAGGGGACGCTGCTGCTGCTGCTGCTGCTGCTGCTGCTGCTGCTGCTGCTGCAAGTGGCCCTGGCTGGTCTGTAGATAAATCAGGGGTTTAAGTAGACAGGGCGCTGGCACTCTGTCAAGGCCACTGGCGTCTCTCCCTTCAGTCGGGTTATATCCAGAGTCACGAGGAGAATGGGTTTGGAAGTTATAATAATGGGCAGAGATCTTCGAAATGCCCCTTGGCGTTGTAAGGATTTTAATTTGAGTTGCCGTGGTTGAAACCGGAAAGTGTTTGTGAGGAAGAACTTGAATTGAATTGCATTGCAGATACACTTAAAGAGACGGTTTCAGGAAATGGTTGATTTAACCCGGAATCGCTACAGCAAATGCAATCAGTTGGCTTTTAGTGGCTTTGGCCTTGGGGCAACAATGCCACTATCAAGCCACACAGCTAGAAGTAATCTCCTAATCTAACTGGCAGACTAGCAATAAAAGAAGAGTTAAAGGAGACCCTAACTTTGAAGAATCACCCCAGTGCCCGCAGCCTCCCCCAGCCCTCCCAGATTCCTAATATACTATTCCTGACGTGTATCTGAAATAATCATCTGCCAGATCACTTTGGATAGAAGCATCAGCTAAACGGACTAATCCGTAGAGTAAGTGTAAGTCGAGTAAAATGACTTGGAAGCTAAAAAGTGCAGACGTGGCAAAGTTAATGATCCAGCCTAATAACGCAGAGGACCCAGATTCCCAGGCAGGACAAATCCCCTTCTGCCAAGGGTAATGCCTCGGGATGATGGATGGCCGGTCCATTTCCTGGCCCTCAGAAGAAAGCTAGTTTCCAACCACAACACACATTCCAAACAAAGCGAGACGCTCTGCTCTCCCCACCGTCCCCCCCCTGTCCCCCCCCGTCCCCCTGTCCCTCCCCCATGCTTATTGTTTTTGAAAGGTCAGCACTTTTAGTGAAGGTACTTGAATTCTCCTGTAAACAGGAAACAATGGCGAGAGGGGGTGGGGGGGAGAATGTGGTACTGCCCACAATCAGTACACAGCTTGACTTAGCATAATTTTAGGTGTGTGTCATGTGGACGCGCCCATGGGGTGTTGAAATGTTGAAACACACGTTTTGTGTGTTTTGTACGTGCCGCTGCCTACCTTGGCTAAAGCCTCTTGGTTATATTTAGGCATCAGTCATGGCAGGTTGAAACCTCCCTATTGTGAAAGCCCTCTTTGACTGATTGCCCCAGAGCACACCGTCAAATAATCATTCATCTACAGCTCTATTCTCACACCGATGGTTTCTGCAAGGTGAATGCCAGGGCACTTCATGCACCGTGACTGTTATGAGGACGTCTGAACTGAATATACCAATATGTTCCTGTGTTGTGTATGTCCTTATATGGTCATGTGTCGATCGTTCACTCCTTAATTTGGAGTGCAAAGAAATGCACAGAAATCTGATGACTTTCTGGTGCAGAAACCACGCCAGTGTTTTCCTCCAAAGTAAACATTGCAAGGCCAGTGTTTCTGGAGCTGCCTCTGCAATAGCGTAGCTGTGAGTCACAGGATGGATAGCTACTTGCTTCTGTTTGATTAACATCTCAGCTACTCGTGATATCTCATTCAGTGGTCTATTATCTCATTATTGGCCCTACCCAACCAACTGTGCTCGGTAGATGATGAGCACACAGATGAAGAGGAAGAAAAGTATTACCCATTTTTTGTGAGGCGTGAGCCTCACGACTTTCCCAGAAGGAAACGTCTGAGATTTATTCCCTTCCTCCCTCCAAGGACAGCTGATAAACCGCAGGAAAAGAGCCGGAAGTACCTCGCAAATGACCACATTTTTCGCCGGCCTCGTCAGCGCTATTTTTACCCCCAAAAAGACCCCGTTTGAGTGGGACGGCCTTGGTTGTGATGGGGCCCCCACCGTGTAGAGCAGGGAGGCCTGGTGCATGGTATCCCACTGGGGGGGGGGTCTGTCTAAATGGTAAATGGACTGCATTTATACAGCGCTTTTCTAACCAGTTGGCCACCCAAAGCTCTTTACAATGTTGCCTAACAGTCACCCATTCACCCACACACTGACACACCGACGGCGGAGTCCACGATGCAAGGCGACAGCCAGCTCGTCGGGAGCAGTTAGGCTGAGGTGTCTTGCTCAGGGACAGCTCGACACTCGGCTAGGACGAGCCAGGGACCCTTCCGGTTACAAGCCAACCCGCTCTACCTCCTGAGCCACATGCAGCCTTGTCTAGGGTCCCCTCTCTCTTCTGGCTGGTGGTCTACCACCCTCCATTGTCGTTGCAGTCGCCACCTTCTTGCTAATAAACCTGATAAGGTTCCTGCACGGGTTCAGTGAGGCGACGCAAAGAGGAAGCCGGGCCTCATGAGTGATGATGAATCGTGTTTCTTTAACCTTGTCTGATAATTGCTGCGCCATCGGTTTTAGTCTGTGAATGAGCAAGTCCAGGGTTTGGTCATGTATTCACAACATTGTATGCTGTGATGTATGTAGACTCGTTGTTGTCATACTTTGTTATCCACATCATGTCCGTGTTAAGTTATAATCATATCTTGGCAACAGCTCACCTCCCCTCTGGAGAGCCATGGAGCTGCAGTCGGCAGTATTGATTAAGGTCCTAGATGGAGACAGAGGTTGGAGCTCTGAGCTGCTGTAGTTCTCCCGTGTGCCAAGATGGACGCTTTCTCAGGCAGTGTGAGAAATAACTCACCCAGACATTAAGGCTGTCTGTCTCCTCACCTTAACGTCAAACTTTGGCGTCATGGTGGGTCTTTGTGTATGTCTGAGAAATGATTGTTGAATGTTTGCGTGTGTCTGACTGGGTGAGACACACACACACTCACTCACTCACTCACTCACTCTCACACTCTCACACTCACTCTGGTATGTCTAGTTTTTCTCCAGTGCGTGTCTCTGTCCAAGTGTGTGTACGTCAGAGTGTTCATTGCAAAGAACACAGACACGTGTTGTCAGAAGGACGTTCCATCGGTCAGAGAGTCTCTCTGGCCCTCCTGAGACCCATTAGTACGGCATGACCTCTCCAACATGGCCGCCTCGTTCCCCCTCCTTGCCAGAGGCTACAAACACTCTTAACGGTGTGAATGACCTTCTGTTGAAACCAAAGTTCAACCCCTTTATCTTTTTCTTTAACTCTTTAGGTCTGTTTTCTGTCAATTTTAGCTTTGTCAAAATGTCAGAGGACAGAAAAAACAGAAAAGATGTAATTGTAAACCAAAAAATTTCCAAATACCAAAGATAAGTATTATAATAATGGTTCAATTCCTTGCCTCGATAGTTTTGTCTTTCATTCTTATTTTCAGTTGGTGGTTTGAACTTGACAACCCTAATTGTAATCGTTATGGGGGTGGGTGGGTTTATGAAATGGAATGTATTCTCACAAAGGCTTAAGCTTCGGACTGAGAGTGATGGATTGTTGGCCCACAACACGACTCAGTGTTGATGTTAGCAATGCTCGCAGTGTGATCCGTCTTCACTTCACCTCACTGAAACCGGTGTGATGGGACAACTCAAACTCTGTATCGTGTACGCACCACTGTAGACATGCACTGAAATGAGCTGATTTAATCAGTAGGTAACTAACGGAAAAAGTCAGTTTGTTGTCTGCTTTATCATGTGATGTTTGAGTGATCGAAGTGATTGATTGAACACATACCTGTGGATTAGCAGGAAAATCTCCACTGCACATCTGGTGTTTAGCTTGGCTTCATGCATAACACAAACAGATTTCAAAGTCTGTCTGTCTGTCTCTGTCTAACTTTATAGACATGACAAGAAGCATGTTCATATTGCCTACGGCCTACAGTACATATAAACAAACAAACAAACAAACACGGCAGCAACAACGGCAGTTTCTAAACAACAATAAAATGACATCATCCCCCTCCCTCTCTCTCTCTCTCTCTCTCTCTCTCCCAGAGTCTGGACGAGCTGGAGGATGATGACGGTGGGGACCGGGAGAGGAAGATGGAGCAGCAGCTGGTCCAGGCCAACACGGTGCAGAACGAGGCCATGACCCCCGCCCCGGGGTCCCCAGAGTCCCCGGGCCCCCCTGCACACCTGCCCCGGGTAAGACCCCCCCCCCCCTCCCCCCCCCCCCCCCCCCGGCCAACCACCTCCACATCATGGGACCTGCTTCACTTTAGCACACGCCGTGCTAACGTGCTAACGTGCTAACCCAAGGAATGCACTCGCGTTGCACCAGCGCCCGCCGCTAGCGGTAGCTCGTGGCTACAAAGCATGAGCAGTCTGGAACTTTACAGGACTGTCAGATATTCATCGCTTACGGTTCACCAATCTCCTGTGACCTCATTATGTACTTGTGGGGTTTAATTTGAATAGGCGTGAGTCACAGTTGCATCCTCAAAGGGGTTTTACAGGCCCATGATACATACAACACACCCTAGCCTTCCAAATGTATATCACATTCAATCATGCTCTTTTTCACCCTTTAAATACATTCAATTTCATTTGAAGGGTTAGTACTTAAGGGGACATAATGGCTGGGATCACTAGTCTAGTCGATGTTCGACACCAAGCAGAAACCCCACCTAAAGTCTACCTGTAGGAATCCCTGAGCAAGATGCCCTAACCCATACCTGCTTCTGAATGACCTGTCTCTTTACTGTCTAACCCCTACCTGCTTCTGAATGAGCTGTCTCTTTACTGTCTAACCCCTACCTGCTTCTGAATGACCTGTCTCTTTACTGTCTAACCCCTACCTGCCTCTGAATGACATGTTCAGAACTGTGTAACCCCTACCTGCCTCTGAATGACATGTCTCTGTACTGTCTAACCCCTACCTGCTTCTGAATGACAAGTCTCTGTACTGTCTAACCCATACCTGCCAATTCAGATACCATGTATCTGAATTCACCTTTCGGCGCTTTGGATAAAAGTGCATGCCAAACTCAATAGTACATGTATTGGCAAGTAGCCGTACCAAAGCTACAGGCTAATATACTTCACGTCTCCATAAATACTTTAACAGGTGGCAGAGTTCAGGGTTACTGTCTGTCGAAGACGTTTTACTGCGGTGTGACTGAATATTAGAATCTTAAACGAGGACAGCGTGTTCCTTCTCCAATGTGACGTGACAGTTTCATGTAATATGTAAAATACACAGGCTTCAAAAAACGTTCTGCGGTATTAGCGGTTTTTAAATGAACGCGGTGGCTTCTGAGCCGTCTGAACTCTGAACGGCGGGCGTGACCGTTTCGGTGCCTTTTTGTTTTTACTTTTTAGCAGAAGACAAGGTCTGAACGGGTCGATCTTGTTCAGAACTCTGCCGTTTGAAGTGAGCGGAGCAGACGTTTAAATGGGCTCCGTGAGTGACAGCTTCTGTGCGCTCCGCTGAGATTTATTCCCCAGGTGGACCGGTTCTTGTTGCGGCTCAGCGAGTCCTCTAGTACTTTTCCACTTTTACAGACACACACACCGTAACACGGCATGGATATATTTTACAGGGATCTCTCTTATGTGATGGATATAGCTGAACACGGCACTCGCATGCAGCAACAGTCTTGACAGCAACCTGTCTTGAAATGACACACACACGCACACCGAAGCCTAAAGAGTCATAATAAATGCAGGCTATTCACGTGTATCCTTCTATAACACATGTTTGAAATTCCCAGAGCAACATCTGTCAGACGTAGCGGTAACGTATGTCAATATGCCCCGTTGCGGCCGTAGGTTTCGAATCCCACCTTAGCTGCTACATGTCCTTCCCACTTATCTTTAAATCCCCTTTCGATGTCTGTCTCCTCGCCGCCTATCCAAGTCTTAAAATGCCGAGCTGTCGAAATGTATCCGAAAATAATGATACAGATCTGCTCATGAGCTCTCGTGCAAGTCTGGCTTTTTGGGAGCCTTATCCCCGCAACCCGTCAGGTGCCAGGTGGTGCTCACATCCCTCCACCGGCGTGACAGAAGCTTGGAAGGCACTAAGAACAGAGCAGGGGACGCTCTGTCCCGGCCAAACTCCCTGACTGCTGTCAGAAGGGATGCCTCTGGATTAACACGGGCGATGCAGACGAGAGGAGCTGAAATCGTTAAATCAGCCCCAAAAAAAGCTCTGCCTGGCCACAGACAGGGATTAGGGTTTAAAGCAAAAGGCCTCGGGCCATGTCCTGGCTTGTTGTTTTGTGTTTTAATTGGGAAGACGCATACAGCTCGACAGATGTAAGAGCAGTACAGTTTAATATTCCTTCAGACGGGCGACGGTAACTCAGACATTCAGTAGTATAACATTTATAGTACTACGACCGTTTAAATGGATACACCAGCCACCAACATGTGGCTTTTGTGTTTATTGTGTGTGTCTGACTGGGTGAGACACTGTGTGTGTGTGTGTGTGTGTGTGTGTGTGTGTGTGTGTGTGTGTGTGTGTGTGTGTGTGTGTGTGTGTGTGTGTGTGTGTGTGTGTGTGTGTGTGTGTGTGTGTGTGTGGTCTAGTCTAGTTTCTCTCCAGTGCATGTCTCTTTCCAAGTGTGTGTGTATGTGTACGTCAGAGTGTTCATTGCAAAGAACACAGACACGTGTTGTCGGAAGGACGTTCCATCGGTCAAAGAGCCGCTCTGAGACCCATTAGTACTGCATGACCTCTCCTACATGGCCGCCTCGTTCCCTTTTCTTGCCTCCTTCTTGCCTTGGATTCATCCCTCTCTCATCAGCTCTCTCTGTGAGGGGCCGGGGCCCTGGACTGGGGTTCCTGGAAGCCTATGTGATCACTGACACGTGAATGTGTGTATCTTAAGTTCAATCCTTACCACTAGTGCGTACACGCACGCATGCGTGCATGCACTCACACACACACACACACACACACACACACACAGGCAGACACACACAGGTTGACACACACCCACACACTCAGACACACACACACAGGCAGACACACACAGGTTGACACACACCCACACACTCAGACACGCACACAGGCAGACATACACTCAAGCAGACACACACGGGCAGACACACACGGGCAGACACACACACACACACACACACACACACACACAGGCAGACATACACTCAAGCAGACACACACAGGCAGACAGACATTCAGGCAAACACACGTAGACACACACTCAGTCAGACTCACTCCCTCCCTCCCTCTGTGGTCTAGTATCCATAGGAGGGGAGGGTCCGGGAGAGACCCCTGGCGGCCATGTGTTCCTTGTTTACTGAGGGAGGTGAAGCCTTACAACGAGAACCATGCAGAACCCACCGCGCGGAACATTCCAGCGCCGTCTTTTGCTTCTCATGTGCTTCCAGGGTCTTTCTGTTTTTTTGCTCTTTTCACTGTTACAATCGTTGACGGTTTTCGCTTTATTTCACTCCCTCGTTCACTTTTTCTCTTTCACGATCACTCACGCTTGTTTCGTGCTTTCACTCGCACTCTCCTTCACGCTTTCACCATTTAGTTCTTCACTCTTCTTCTTTGTCTGCCACTCAGCCATTCAATCAGTAAAGGGCACCAATTTTGACGAGACTCATTAACATTTAATTGGCTGATTTCGGTTACAAAAAGGGCAATCATGCAAAGCGTCTTATCTGAAACGGCAGCACCGGGGTTGGCGTTCAGCATCATATACACTCAATACTAATGCAACTTGTATTTGTTTATTTTTCATTGTCTGCCTGAAGTAGTGCTTCCAATGGGCTGCTAACCAACAGCCAATGGTGTGTGTGTGTGTGTGTGTGTGTGTGTGTGTGTGGGCGCTTCTTTTCCTCCTGCTCATTAGTCTCATTAGATAAAAGCTTCTGAGAAAATGACTTCATTATTGTAAGATATAGGATATTCCGATTATTCATTGAGCTCATTGCTAGCCAACATATTGTCTCTACAAACAAGTATCTCGCCAGCCTTTTTTTTTTTTTTCCCTTTCAAAGCTTTTATAACTCCTTTGGGCATTCAACTGCCAATCATTCTTAGTTATTTAAAAATAATTCCGTCAGGGGACCCGAGTGCACGCCACCGCTTGTAGCGTTTTATTCAGTTAGTCATTTCTGTTGTTGAAAAAAAAATGGAGAGGTGTGATTGGTCGAGGCGGGTCGCCAGGCAGTCGGCGGGGACGCTGACTGAAGAGAGCTCTATTGTAGAGCGTGGCACAGCGTGCTCTGAAGAAGAGATTCCCCCGGGACTGAATGCACCGTCAGGATCACAGAGGAGTTTCTAAGTCTCTCTCTCTCTCTCTCTCTCTCTCTCTCTCTCTCTCTCTCTCTCTCTCTCTCTCTCTCTCTCTCTCTCTCTCTCTCTCTCTCTCTCTCTCTCTCTCTCTCTCTCTCTCTCTCTCTCTCGGGACACCACCACAAGGAATGACAAAAATGACATTCAAATATAAGCTCATACTCGTTTGGTGGGCCCTTTTTCATTTTTAAAGCCGTGAATAAATGTCTCAGAGTTCCACTACCTTACACATTTAATGTGTTTTTATTCAGTCCATGTGCTCAACAATCCCACCAGAGCTTGGCTCGTCACGCCGTTTTGACCGGCTTTTTACCGTCTCGGAGCCAGCAGGATACACTTCAGCACAGCCGTCGTAAATGCTCAGTCCATAGGGGACCTTTAGAAACGTGACACTTGATACTTTGCCGCCCCTTGTTTATCTTCTGTTTCCTTCTGTTGCATCACTGCTTGACAAATCCAAGAGCTGCACAAAAAAACAACGTTAGGATCCTGGACACGTTGCCACAACTGTCCACCGAATCAATCACTGGTGAGCACAGTGAGCAAGCCCCCCCCCCCCGAGTGCAAATGATCATCCGAGCAAGCTCCCTGGTACCTGCCCAGCTTCAAACTGAACCTGTGTCTTCTGAGGCATGCCGGGCTCGAGGCTTCTTTAAAGCCAAACTTCGGTAAACCTCAGCCATGTGACCAAAGCCCTGAAATGCTCGCCCCCCCCCCACCAGAGAACAAGTCTCCACCCAGGATTACCTCGAAAATAACAAAGGCAAAATAACAAAAAGTGCACCGATGGAAGGACGGATTGGCACACTCCGTTACTAACCAGGGAGATCACAATGACAATAAAGTTAAATCTGAATCTGAATGTACCTCTCGCCCCCCATTATACTGCAGCCTCTCGCTCTTGCTTTTTTTCTTTTTTTCTTTTTGTCTGTCTGTCTGTCTGTCTGTCTGTCTGTCTGTCTGTCTTTGTCTGTTTCTGTCTCCGTCTTTGTCTGTTTCTGTCTCCGTCTTTGTCTGTTTCTGTCTCCGTCTTTGTCTGTTTCTGTCTCTTTCTATATCTCTGTCTCTATATCTCGGTCTCTCTCTCTCTCATGTCTCTCCCTCTGTCTCTGTCGAAGTCTTTCTCTCTATCCATCCGTCTTAATTTCTGTCTCTGTCAAATGCACATCCAGTACTCGGGATGAAAGGTCTTATCTGTCACCGCTGATCAACTTCTCTGTGGGTCCCCTCGACCTGTCACAGCGAATCTGCTCCCGTGGCGAGTGCTTTGATCGCTAATCAATCAAAACGCGTGGTCGAGTCGGTGTTGATTGACCATCCACATCTGACCTTGAGGTGGCCAATAATCGGGTCGTCTCATTTAGATTTTTGAAAAGGTTGATGTTGACGTTCGTTTTCTAACTTGTGTTGTCTTTGTTTTTGTTGCAGGAGACTCCGCGGTCGGGGGGTGTTCGCCACAAAAGGTCAGACTTTTATTTTACCTTTTCTATCGATTCATTTATCGATCCAATTCATTTTTATTTTTGTATTCATTGATTTACTTTTGTGTTCATTTGGAGATGCAAACGGGTGTTTATGGGTGATGCCTCCCTTGATTTATAAATTAATAAAATAATGTGCACCACTGTGTGATTGAATTGCATTGCCCCCACAAAGTGCCTCCTGCTGGTTTTAACCAGTGCATTTTGAAGTCTTTCATATAGTCTAATATGTTATATATTATATCTTTAACATTATAAACTTGGCCCAGCGAGTCTCCTTCACAACACAATGCTATATGAGTCACATTATTTCTCTTAATTTAATAATATTTCCACTTCCTAGAGCAGGGCAAACTGCGCCCTCTGAAATTATTCAAATCTGAGGCTTCTTGCTTCAAGGGCTGTGGTCCTTTCATCAGAAGAAAGTCTCTCACAGCCAGAACATCCTGAAGTTACTTTGCCAGTCGCCTACTGACACCGCTGGTCTGGTCATTTCATTAAGGCGGGGGTTTTGATTGGCCAGAGACCCTCTCTCTCGCTCTCTTGCTCGAGCTATCTCGCTCTCCTGCCCCTGCCTCTCTCTCCCTACTCTCTCCTAGCCACTCTCCTCCCTAAATGTCATATTGCTGGGCACTAATGGAGTGTGTATTATCTGTTTGTGTGTATTATCTATGTGCACATACACCTAGGTGTGTGTGTCTGTTTGTGTTTGTACACTATTTTTCAACACCTCATTATGTTTGGGACAATTTCTTGGAACTGAACCGTGAGCAGATATATTGTGGCTCAAAATGGGGCTGCCATTTTAGACACCTCTTTTGTGAATTTTGTGTGTGTGTGCCTTGACCCAAATGTCACGCACACTTTCACAATTTGCCCATGTACACGTAGAGGGGACTGACCTTAAAGTGTTGAAATGAAGAGAGAAAAACATAAGACCTTACAAATATATGGCGTCTGCAACGAGAGCCATGACTGCACTTGAAGGGCTTCAAGGTTGTTATTTTCATCAGAAGAACTGGAAACTACGCTGCAGAGATGGAACAAAAATAAAGTATAAAATGAACTGTTGATTCAGTAAGTGCCACTTTACAGATGTGGGATCTCGTGCTTTTCTGAGAAGAAAAAAATGGTATGATCAAACATGGAAAAAGATTGATTAATAACTTTGTATCTGCCACTTTTACGGTTATTACAACAACGTCAATGCTATGTCACCTAGACGTTAACTGGGCTCCACGAAACACAAGAATGGAGGGGGCTGGTGTTGAAGCTGGTTTATTGTAGAAGTTTGTAGACCACGATACATGGCCTGGTGCTCCATGTTGCTGTGCGGGAGATCTCTCCCTGTGTGAGGGTGATGCACACTGATTACTTAATGTGCAGCAGGTGTGCGGCCTCAACCAGACCCAGGTGAGGCTGTGTGGACCAGCCGTCGGCCACACACACTCCAGTCATATCGTTTCTTCTTCCCACAATCTCAGGCCCCCGTCCACACGGGCGAAAACGATATTTTCCCCTCCGTTTTTCCTTTGATGCATTTCAGGAATATCTCCGTAAAGACGGACTCATGGCAAAAACGCATCTAGCGGTAGTACATATTCAAGACCACGGTGTGGCGCTGGTTCTCCACCAACTGCGCCTGCGTGCTGTATACAAACATACGGGAGAAAGCAGTTCTAAAACCTTGTAGATTGAGCAGAAAATACATTTTTTTAATGTGCAGTTAGTAGAGGGCCGTTTTTATCTTATCCACCCTGGGACCTGGTTTCAAAAAAAATTGTTTTCGGCCACCGAAAACGCCCGATCCGTCTGGACGGTCAGCCCAAACGCACAAGACGTATGCGTTGTCACAAAAAAAACGTTTCTGTGTGGATGGGAATTAAATCGTTTCGCTCTAAAAGAGCGATACTAAAAATAATATTCTTTGTTCATTGTGCAATATTTATTGCCCTAGTATTCATTTATCTCTTCTTCATCAAACACAATGTGTGAGAGACTTCAGCCCTTGAATCAAGAAGCCTCAGATTTCAATAATTTCAGAGGCCGCAGTTCACCGTGCTCTAGGATGTGGAATTACTATTAAGTAATTGGATTTCCCCCAGAGAGGGTTTTTTGACCATAGGGACTATCCATAAGTAGTGGTGATTGGTCAAGGTGGAGTGAGGGCTCGAGGTGGAGGTGGTGGTGGTCGTAGTCATGGGTTTGGGTGAGGGTAGTGGTGTGGGAGGGAGTGATATTTATTGGCGATGGTAGAGCAGGTGGGGTAAGGGTGGTGGTAGTGGTGCCTGTGTGCTGGAGGTAGTGGTTTTAGTGGAGGTGGTAACGGTTGTGGTTTGGTGGGGGTGGTGGAAGTGGTATTAGTCGTGGTGGTGGGGAAGGCCCGGTTGGCGCCTGAAGTTTTCAGATACTTTTTTAAAGAAATAAAAGTACAAAAGGAAAGAAAATGCACTCAAAATGAATATATACAAATTTGCATGAATATTGTTGAGCGCGAGGGACTCAGCGCACCGCAGACAAGCTTTAAAGGACGCGCACAAAGGCCTTTGTAAAACGTGTTTCATCCCTCTCCTTAAGAACATCGACATTCAAAGGAAACCTTTCTTGGAGCGAGACGCAGGCAGAGAGCCTCACCCCACTCTCGCTTGAGGTCCTCGCACGTAAATTGCCCCCTCTTCTCGCTCATAATCAAAACCCTTTTTGCCGTCGCAAAGTCTGTAAGAAAGGCGAGGGGGACGGGGGGTGTGATAATGCTTGCCTAATTGAAAGAAGTGGAAGGGGGTGGGGGGCGGGGGGGTCGCTTTCATGTCTGAAACGTCTGCGGCACTCTGTTAACGTTCAGTTAACCCAGTCTGGAGTAGCATGGACTTGACTGTACCGCTACCTGCAGGAAGTGGTGGCAACCGGGAAAACGTACTCTCTGCTCAATCCGATTTTTGAGGTTTGAGAGGATGGTTGAAAATAAAAAGTTTATAGACGACAGTGAATAAGTTAAATAGTGCTGGCTTGGGTTTGTGTGTTACAGTGTAGATTCACAAGTACTGGGTAACAGCGACTGTAACGGCATGTTACATTTGTTTATAGTTTAAGAATAGGTGAAAAAGTGAGAGTTCTGCACTAGGTTATGGTAAAGCTGCTCCATAACTTGGTTCATATCAAGTACATGCTGTTGAAGGTGGTTACATTCTGTATTACAAGGTGTAATACGTTTGTAACGAGGACATTTAAGCGTTCACAATGTGTTTTCTTTGTTACAGCATCTTGGGTTGAACTTCAGCACTGACTCCTAATCACTTGGCTACTTCTAGAAAAAAAATCGTACTCATTGTTTTAAGATTCCTATAGCTATCTTCAGTTCAGTTCCATTGTTGCTCCAACAGCGCAAGCTTCTGATGTGTTCTCAGGCTCACCAGGAACTCTGTTTGGATAACCAAACGTTTGAATGACTCTGAACTGAAAAACGTATCGTCCTGTCGTTTCCGTAGCCCGTCTGCTGGCGGTTCGGCGGAGGAGGACATGGGAGGAAACCCCAGACAACCAGCGCCTCGCCAGCCCAGAGAAACCCACGCCTCTGGGAGCCTGGAGAGGAGGATGGAGGAGCTGGAGAAGGTACGCTTTCAGCCCGGAGGTCAACGCCGAATCTCTCTATTACATTTCGGTCTCATTTCATTGCCCTCCAAAAACCCAGTTAAAAGGCTCAATGCGCCCCGCTTGGCAGTGCTTATGTGTCGGAACGGTTGTAGTAAAACGCTTTCGTAGCTAGCTCGCTCGCTAGTTGTTACGTCCTGCTACTGTACAACTGATTTATAGGCGTCTTTAGGAAACTTTTTTTATTTATTTGCTAGCTAGCTAATAAGAGCTGCTAGCTGGTGTATCTACATGGAGCAGGGGAAGCTTCCTAGCTAGCTTGCTAGCTGTCACGTCCTAGTACTGTACAACTAATTAAAAGTCGTCTCCAGGAAACTTTTATTCTAGACGGCCTCTCGGTCATTCTAGCCCACTTACCTGTCGGTCGTCACTCTCCCGTCCCTGAAGGCGGATGAAAAGAGCTCAGGGAAATATAAATAAAAAGAGAGTTTCTCTACAAAAGGTGACAAAAGTTAACCTTTCCTTTGAGGTCTGACCCGCTGTGTTCCTCGCTGGCGACCTCCTCCCTGTCCGGGTATGTGGTGACCTTTTCCATTGTGGAGATGTTTCTCTGGAAGCCCTAGACCCCCTAACTGCCGCGTCTCCAGTCCGTCTCCGACTCAAATGTCACCCAGAGTGTTAAAATTATTCTAAAAGCGACTCACTCCACAAGAAAAACCCAACTTTTTTTCTCTTTTGTGGGTGGCATGTGGCTCAGGGGGTAGAGCGGGTTGGCTGGTAATCAAAATGTTGCTAGTTAGTTCCCCGGCTCCTCCTCCTAGTGTTGAGATGTCCCCTGAGCAAGGCACCTCACTCTAGCTGCTCCCGACGAGCTGGCTGTCGCCTTGCGTGGCTGACTCCGCCGTCGGTGTGTGAATGTGTGCATGAATGGGTGACTGTTAGGCAATATTGTAAAGAGCTTGGAGTGGCCAATGGTTAGAAAAGCGCTGTATAAATGCAGTCCATTTACCATTTTATCCAAAGAAACTTGAATTCAGTGAATTTAGATTCAATGAAGGAGCAGGTAGGCATTGGGGACTCTGAGCTTGATGACCCGTCATGACCCTTCAAGAAGCCTGAACCTGTAGACCGGGACTCCACCTCACCGCTAGACTATGCCAGTCTTTGACCCTCAGTTTAAGTGTCGTATTCTAAAGTTAAATTGTTCATTATTCACTGGAGATGGTTTTCACACTCTCCGAAGATAAGGTTATTTTTCTTCTTCCGAGCACTTTGAGAGAGGAGAGGCCCGGAGTCTGGATCAAACCACCACCTAATCGCTTGCATCTTGAATCCCCCCGCGTGAAATGTGTTTCCATGGCAACACGTTTCCTGGCTTATCGGCGACACATTGAGAGTACAGCGAGGGGGGGGGGGGGAGAAAGTATTGGCGGCCGTTTGCGATTGCGGTCCCCTCCATTGTGTTCCCGAGCAGCAGTACTTACCACGACGGCAGTGTCACGCAGCAAGAGATCAGTGTTTATGTCCTCCGTTACATGTGCTGTTGTCTCAGACAGAAGAGACACGTGACCTACAGAGTGAAGATAACGTATTTGACACACGCTCCTCATCGGGGGTACACAGAGTTTGTACTGTTACCTTTGGAAAGGAAGACGCTTTTCTTCTTTTTTTTTTACAATGCCTCCATTTAGATGAAGGCAGGTCAACCAGGAGGTAGCAGTTCTGGTGCGTGCAGCATCAGCTGGACGCTTTTCTTACATGAACTGAGAGCTAAACAAAGTGTGACACGCTAACCCTAACTTGACAAGCTGGTGATTTGCATGGTTGACTCCAACGTCATTTGGGGCGGGGGGGTTCTGTGAAAGGGTGAATGTGTGTGTATTTGTGAATGGGTGCATGTATGTGTGAATGGGTGGATATGTGTGTACTGTATAATTTTCTTTTTTATTTCATGTTGCTTTCTAAAATTCTCTCCCTGCGCCTCCCTCTACCATTGTTGTCTAACTCTCTCTCTTGCTCTCTGTCTCTCTTTCTCTCCATCTCACTCTCTCTCTCTCCGTCTCACTCTCTGTCTCTCAGAGTCTCTCTCTCTCTCTCTCTCTCTCTCTCTCTCTCTCTCTCTCTCTCTCTCTCTCTCTCTCTCTCTCTCTCTCTCTCTCTCTCTCTCTCTCTCTCTCTCTCTCTCTCTCAGAGTCTCTCTCTTTCTCTTTGTCTTTCTTTATTTATTCTAACTGCAATTTGCATGTAATTTGGTCTTTGGCAGTGACTACCAGTTTTGGTCTGGCAAAGGTTAGCCAAAATGTTTAATGTTTGCTAGAGACCTGATTAGAGGATTTTTATGGGCAAATTATGTGATCAGTTATTATTAGCTTCTAGTAGCTAGGTGTACCGCCACATCGTTAAGTGTATCTGTGTTCGTCTGAGCCTGTGGGGTCATGATGGCTTGTTTCGGTGCCCACTTTTATGTGTTTTTTTAAAGCCATGTGTCTGTGTCTCTGTTATCGTTCTCTTTAAAAAGCCTTTGGTCTACGTCAGTACTATCGATCGACCAACTGCCTTTTTAAATCGTATTTATATGTTCAGCTGTATATAACTTTATTCTGTGTGTGTGTGTGTGTGTGTGTGTGCGTGTGTGTGTGTGTGTGTAGGAGCTTCTCCGGGAGCGGCAGGAGAACGACAGGCTGCTGAAGGACAACGAGGAGAACCTGGACCTCATCGGCAAACTGAAGGAGGAGATTGACCTGTTGAACAGAGTAAGGGTCTCCCTCTTTCTCTCCCCCATATCTGTGTCTCCTTTCCCCACCTGTCAATCATTCTAGTGTCCTAACTACCTCCCTGTGTATAAATATCTGTCTCTCTGTGTGTCTGTCTGTCCCTCTGCCTCTGCTTCTGTCTCTGTCTCTTTCTCTTGCTCTTTCTCTCGCTCTCTCTCTTTCTCTATCTGTCTCTCTGTCTCGGTCTGTGGGGTCTGGTTTGTGTTAATGTGTACCTTTGCATGGACCCATGTTTAGTGCACATGTGTTCATGCTCTTTATCCACGGTTTGTGCCCTGTGTGTGCATGTGTCAATGCGTCTTGAAGAATTCCCCGACAGCTGTTTACTATTCCAAACTATTCCTCTGGGTCTCCAGAGGTTTTTTGGTCAATCAAATACAAATAAACCAGGCAAATATTTAAACCCGTGCACGTTTCTCGTGCACAGTGCCTTGGACTTTAAAATCGTTGCACCCAACTTGTATTCATAATTCATAAAAACAAATCGAGTCTCTCGAGTCTCTCTTTTATTTATCAAGCAATCGTCAGAGTTCTCTTTTATTTATCATACAATCACCATTGTGCATCATTCCCAAATCCTTGTTTCGCTTTGCCCTTTCGGATCGTACCAACATCCTACGGCGGGGGGGGGGGGGTTTGTCGACCGCATCCCAAACCAACTGAACATTATGTAAGCCGGGGAAGCGGACTAATTCAACCCAGCTGGTTCCAATCACCAACTAACAGGCCACAGAGCTCCTCATCCCCAAAATTCTAACTCTTAGTGCTGGCCAAGTTATTTAACACACACGTTACGCTACAGCAACGGTGAAGAAACGGCCTCTTGAATGAATGAACGGCTTGGTGCTGCCCGGTTGTTCGTGCGTCGACTCTCTCTGCCCTAAGGGGAGGATTAACCACCCCTGTGCGCCGCTTAAAGCATCAGGGGCAGAAGCCACTTAAAGCAGAGGAAAAGCCACTTAGATTAGCAGGGGAGTGTTGGGAGAGAGGCTGCAGCCCAACGGAAGGCTGTTTTCATTTCCCCAGCTCCCGGTCTTAACTGTGTCTAAGTGAAGCCGACCGCCGACCGAATCCGTCTGGACCTGTCCCACACAAACAGCTGTGTCGCGGACGGATAGACCAATCAGCCTCCACTTTGGAGGTGGTTGGTCTCGTGGGACGTTTTTTCGAATTCACCCGAGGAGGTGAATCTCCCCTGGGTCGGGTCGTGCCCACCGGACAATCGCCGCGGTTAGTGTCGGGCTCGATCTTGTTTAGGGAGCCTCGAACCCCCCTCGACGCCGAACGAGTCGTCTCTGAAGGTGGCGTGATGGGCCGGAGTCTGTCTGTCTGTCTGTCTGCTCCTCCCGTCTTCGGCTGTGTCTGAGGTACTTTGGTGCCATTTGTATATATATATATTTATGTATTCATTTATATATAACTCATTTCACTTTTAAGAATTGTTTCTCAGACATCAACCGGTGTGTTCAGAATCCAATCTTGACGTACGAGGGAAACAATCATTTTCAAGGAGCTGGATGTGTCCCAGATTTGAAATATCCCCTTGCGACCGGAGTCAACGGGTAATATTTCCCTATTTTGACGGATGTCTCAACGTCTTAAGAAAACAATCCATCCTTTCAGAGGTTCAGTGGTTACAAGGAGGCCTCCTTGGTGGGTTGAAAATAGTCAATAGATCCGGTCGATTTTGATCCATCATCCATCCATCAGGTCATCAAGCGTCCCAGCAAGCCCCCTCTTGGTCACGCATGAAGCGCCCGTTCTCCCGGGGGCCACCGCGCGGCCTCACCGCAGGGGGTCAAGTGTGTTTTTGTTTGCGTTTGGATTCGAACCCCAGACCTCAAAGTCTGGTTATGGACACTCAACGGGGTCTCTCGCATTCAGCAGTCAAAATAACTTGAGACACACACACGCACACAAACAGACACGCACACAGGCACGTACAGACACACAAATACACACATAGACACACACACACGTCATCACAGAGACACACAGACACACACTACTTCCCAGCTTCATGGTGCTGGTCCCGGGTGTTTCCAGAACATTCCGACTCTGTGACCCTGACTGTCAACCGTACATCAACATCCCACGGCCCCGTGCTCCTCGCTTCTTCCGTGGTCGGCAGTAAAACAGCGTTGGCTTTTTGGCGTCTGTGACAGTAAAGCTCAGAGAGATCACACGAAGGGGCTAGAGTGGAGGATGGGGGGGGCGGAGTTGACATGGGGGGCGGAGTTGACATTTGGGTGGAGTGGATGCGCTGATGAAGTTGTCATGGGAGGGGGTGGGTGGTGTTGAGATAGGGGAGGAGTTTAGATGGGGGGTGGAGTTGACATGGAGGGGAGGAGTTTAGATGGGGGGGTGGAGTTGACATGGAGGGGAGGAGTTTAGATGGGGGGGTGGAGTTGACATGGAGGGGAGGAGTTTAGATGGGGGGGTGGAGTTGACATGGAGGGGAGGAGTTTAGATGGGGGGGGTGGAGTTGACATGGAGGGGAGGAGTTTAGATGGGGGGGTGGAGTTGACATGGAGGGGAGGAGTTTAGATGGGGGGGTGGAGTTGACATGGAGGGGAGGAGTTTAAATGGGGGATGGAGTTTACATTTGGAGTGGATGTTCTGATGACGTTATCTTGGGGGGGTGGATTTGAGGTTGAGATGGGAGTTTTGAGTTCACCTCCTGGAGGGCTTTGCTCGGCTCCGACGCGTAGCCTGGAGAACCAACAAACAAGGCAGCAGTCGGTAGTCCATCAGCGAGGAGTCCGTCCCTCTAAGGGATGGACGGAAGCATGTTAACGGCCCTGGCTCTGGTTCTCACTGCAGTTTATTCACTCGGAGAACCGCAAAAAAATTCCACTGGGGTTAGGAGAGAGTCGATGCGATTCCAAGGACGTGAAGCTTGTTTCCATTTTCATCCTTTTTTTTAAAATATCGAACTCCAACCGGCCTAGTGACGCTATCAGACCCTCACCCCCATCCCCTCCTCCTCCTTTCCTCCCCATCCCCTGAGCCCCCTCCCCCCTCCCTCCCTCCCTCCCTCCCTCCCACACCAAGGCTAAATCAGGTCGGCGCCGCTCACAGAAGGAAGTGATGAACTCATGACTCCAGGGACGTGTTATTTTGGGAGGGGAAAGGGGAGATAGCGCCTCGACCTCTCCCCACTTTCGATCCCTTTACAGAGGCGGTCTGTTTAGAGACGCCGGGACGAACCGCTGCCAGTGGGGAATACACGAGCGGTGGCTGGAATACAGATGAGGACTTTGGTTGGAAACGTTCAGGGGGGTGTTTGACACAGCTGGAGGTGTGTGTGTGTGTGTGTGTGTGTGTGTGTGTGTGTGTGTGTGTGTGTGTGTGTGTGTGTGTGTGTGTGTGTGTGTGTGTGTGTGTGTGTGTGTGTGTGTGTGTGTGTGTGCGCGTGCGTTCTCCTCCTCGCTGTGCTGTTCAAGTGTTCTGGCCCTGATCTTTCTGCCACGGCCGCTAATGAAAGAAACATGAAGTCGAGACAAGTGTCACTTTGGCTAAAGGAGCCGTTGAAAGGGCTCCCTTGTTTGCGGCCTAATTAAAGCAGTTTGTGTTTGATTTGGCGGCGATCAGTCCGGCGGAGCCTGGTGGAGTGGTAGACCCCCCCCCCCCCCCCCCCCCGCGGCGAGAAAGACGACTAAAGTCCACGCTTTCAGTGCGCACACTTACAGCCACTCAGAGGAGTTGGCTGGTGGAGGCAGCGTGATGAACATTAATGGATTTGGTTTTTTCGTCTGACGGCTGCGTACTGCGCCCCACGCACACACACACACACACACACACGCAGACGTCTTGAGGCTTGTCACACCGCTTTGTGTTTGTGTTTGTGCGGTTCCACTTGGTGTTGACGTTTGGGGCGGAGTGGACGTCCTGATGAGGTTGAGATCGTGGGAGGGGGGGCGTTGAAATGGAGGGATGTGCGAGAGATCGGGTCGGAGTTGGAGATGGAGATGGAGATGGAGGGGTGTAGTTGAGAGATGGAGAATTGTGCACGAGACTGGAGGGAAGGAGTTGGCGTGGCGGGAAGGAGGTTTGAAAAAAAGATGTAGGATTAACATGAAGGGGAGGAGTTTGGAAAGTAAAACAAAGTGTACATGGAGGGTGGTGGAGTTGATAGGGGGAGTGGGGGGGGAAGGCTGCACACTGCTCCACACACACACACACACACACACACACACACACACACACACACACACACACACACACACACACACACACACACACACACACACACACACACACACACAGAGGTCTTCCGTCTTCTCACGGCTTTTGTGTTTGTGGTTCCTCTCTGGTCTTCTCCAGGACCTGGATGACATTGAGGATGAGAACGACCAGCTCAAGCAGGAGAACAAGACGCTGCTGAAGGTGGTGGGTCAGCTGACCAGGTAGAACCCACCGTTCTGCCAGGCGGGAGGAGGAGGAGGAGGAGGAGGAGATGGAGGAGGAGAAAAGAAGGACCCACCTGGTTCAACCAGAGGCCCGGCTTCTCCCCACCTTGGGTAGAAACATCGCTCCCAGCCATGCCTCCGCCACTGTCCACCCCTCCACCACAGCTTCAGCGGGCCACCAGAACGGACCAGAAGATCTCGCACAGCCACAAAGTCCGGATGGCGTTCTCCATTTCAGTAATTACAGGAAGAGAACTGGAGGCGAAAAGGGTTTTTGTTGTTTTTCCGGTGGTGGGGGTTTTCCTGTTTTGCTGGAGAGGATCTTCCAGAATGGAATATTTAATGTAGATTGTATTGTATTTTCTCTTTGAATAAAAGCTTATAAAGTATAGAAGAAGTGAAATGAATGTAGGACAAGTGTAGGTGTACTGCACCTTTCAGAGTTTGTTCAGGCTAAAGCGATAAATATTCAATCCTTTTTAGTCCACTTTGCTGTAAAAGGTTTAAAAGGTAAACCAATGCTAACTGTATACATAGCCTAATGAGTTATGTGCTCTGCAAATAAACATGATTTGATTTATCCAGGTGGACACATTCTAACGTGTTAGACGGATAGCCTAGCGTTATATAAGTTAACCTCTACTAACTGGTTGGCTATCAAAGGGCTAGCCGGTTTATCTTTTGTAACTGGTTAGCCAGCTAAACGATTCTAACTGGTTAGCTATCCTAGCGTGGTAGCCAGTAAACAGCTCTATTGAGGCATCATTGAATGAATGCTCTTTGCCTTAAAAACCTGGATTATATCCTGGATCAGTACCATAGGCTGGAGCCCATGGTATTAACCATGGTATAAACGAACACCTGATCACTGCTTCCATCCCACAAATTGCGCTTTAAAGCCTTTTTTAATTACATTATTTGTATTAAAGAATGACTCACTGGCAGATTAATTTCATGCCGCTAGCATCCAGTAAAATGTTTAGCAACACTTTCATTCACAGTAGGAAATTAAAGGTGAAATGTGTTGGATTTAGTGGCCTCTAGTGGTGCGCTTGAATACAACTAAATACTCTTTGTATTCATTTGGTTAAGTCTGTTCTGCTTGCAACTAAATTCAACACACTTCACATTTTAAGGAAAGTAGCTTTGGTAACGTTGTACTATGCAACTATCACACATCTCAATCAAGAATATCAAATTAATTGTTTAGAATTATTTTCCACTTTCAATGATAAATCGGTTTAATGTGACTATTTGGCTGGAAAGATATTCCATTTTGCTTATTTTGTCTCTGTTGCCTTGTTGTACATTCTATGTGGACATTTCTTGGAAAAAGTCCTTTCGTAATTCCAGAGTTTACATGTGTTCATTTCTTGTGCTTCTCGCCGTTGACGCCAGGTGTTCTGAATCACACCTGTGCCTTGTTGAACTCAAACCAAATCAACCCAAGGATTGTGGCATTCCAAGGAAAGTACTATTTGGACAAAGAAACTGCATTTCTATTTCTATTGTGTTGAGAAACTGGCTATGCTGGGAAAGCCAACTGCCCCCCCCCCACCCCACCCCTATCCACCCCCCTCTGTATATAGATCAGTGCATTCCTCTGAGAGGCGCTCTGTGATTGGCCCACGAGTTCATGTCTCTCGGCGTGCGAACAGGCCCAGTGAGCGGCAAAAAGACAGAAACATCTCTCCATCTCATGATTTTAGACGCTCAATTGACCACCGCTGTCATATCATCCACCCTTGTTCCGCACATGCACGCACATCGCACAGACGTTTACACTTAAACGCTCACACACATCACAGACACAGACCATCACACAGGCATGAAGCGTCACACAGGACCACATGGAAACGCACGCTTGAACACACGTGAATGCTTGCGCATACAATCTAGCACACTCCCCACATTGGAACATACCGACACACACACACACACACACACACTCAAACAGGCATGCAGTCTCAGAAACACACACACACACACGTTCATAAAATAAAACATTTCTCCCACATTGGAACATACACTCACACACTCACACACACACACACACACACTGAAACACGCATGCAGTCTCAGAAACACACACACACACGCGTCCATAAAATTCCACTACAGACAGCAGAATCCTCTTTCTCCCTCCCCGATGTGAGTGTGCAGCAGATGAAGTGGTTTTAATAAAGGTCTGATTATCTCCCCCTGCAGTCGACTGGCTTATGCTTATTTGGACTAATGAGACGCACGGGCCGCAAGGCCGTCCGACGTGGCAGCGCTCATTTCCTGTGGCTGCCTGTCAAAACACACAAAAATACACACTTACGCACACACACACACACACACAAATAGACACGTGTTTTTGTTACACACACGCAGGCACAAAGACACACACACACACACACACACACACACACACAGGGCTTGGCAGGCTGGGTTATTCGTTCCGGCTGTTCGTCTGGAGTGGACGCATATCGCGTAACTCTTAACACACTCCTCAAATCATGACTTTTATCCAGGAGGCGGATGGGGACTGGAGACTCATAAATCTCGGACATGGAAGCGCCTCTCCTCCCTGCCCTCTGGAACTAAAGCTCCCGCTCAGAGCTCCGTGTTCATAGAAATCTGTGAGGATGTGTCTCTTTATTTCTCTGGCGGAGCCAGAGGCGGGGGCCGGGGTGGCACTGGCCACCCCTGGACCCTGGCACCCTATAGGTGCCACCCTAGTTGATTGACAGTTCTCAGCATGTTCCGTTGAAAGCGCGACTTATATGCTCTCGCACTCGCAGGCTCTCAGTCTCCCTGTTAACGCGCGAAGCAATAAAGCCTCGGGCACCCTCTGGCCACCCCTTGTATAAAAGTCTAGCTCCACCACTGCGTCTTCCTATCATGATTGTCTTAGAACAAGCTGTTTCAACACTTTAAAGTGCGACGATGGTGCCCTGGTGGACGCACATGAGTTCATAAAAGGATAAAAGCATTGGCTGCTGCCGTTTGGTTTTCACACAGTATCATGGAGTCACTTAGGTCTTAGGAGACGCTTTCATCCAAAGCACCATCCACTATCATCCACCCCCCCCCCCCCCTCCCCCCCCCGCAGGCTAGGCTGCGGGCGGTGGGGAAATCAAACCAGGTAGCCTAGGCTACTACTCATTGGGCTGGGAGTCAATATGTCGTGACGCGCATTGTGTTTTAAAAACGGGATTTGATTCGAAACATAAATCGCTACCTCATCGCGGCTCATGCATGAAAACACTAGCCTCGCTCTCACTCTTTCATTCCCCCATTGATTCTTCTCCGTGTGTGTGTGTGTGTCCATCTGCGGTGTCCGCCCCTCTGCCCTTGGTGTGTTGGTGACGTTCTCCAGTAGACATGACTCCGGGGTTCCCGGAGCGACGCCCCGCCCCCCGGCTGTCAGGCCGAGTGGACGGGCAGCCGGCACGCTGGGCTCCCTCTTTGTGCGGAGGCTTGTAAAAGTCAATGAGCAGCCCGGAGTCGCTCAACACAGAGCTGTGAAATCCACTAATGACCGCCTCCACAGGCCCACCGTTCACACACACACACACACACACACACACACACACACACACACACACACACACACACACACACACACACACACACACACACACACACACACACACACACACACACACACACGTTCTTGTAATTGACCGAGGGAACAGAGTCCCCCCCACTCTGATAGTTGCCATAGTAATGTGCGTGTGCGCTTGTGTGTGTGTGTGTGTGTGTGTGTGTGTGTGTGTGTGTGTGTGTGTGTGTGTGTGTGTGTGTGTGTGTGTGTGTGTGTATACGTACATATAGCGAGAGAGAGAAAGAGAGAATCCAAGTGACAAAATTAAGTAGTGATTCCATCTCTGTTTCCATAGCAATGTTTGTGTGTGTGAGTGAGAGAGTGAGAGGGGTTAGCGTGTGGCTATGTAGCCTACATACCCACACAAACATCCATGATATAAACATGTATTTATATGTAGGCCTACATACAACATAACATTTTTCAAAGAATGCAGAAGTTAAATGTCGGGGGCTTTTATTGTGGCGGAGGCGCGTCTCCGTTAAATCTCCCGGTATATATTCACCATATCTCTCACCATGTTGCGTCTGGCCCATTTTCCGCTCATACACCCAGACTCCATTCAGACTCCCATGTTTTTTTAAATGACTTATGCCTCTGTCTGGGCCCCCAACCCTCCCAACCTATTATCCTATAAAAAGATGGCCCATTTGAGACGGCACCATAAACCCACATTGTTCAGTGCTGTCCGCGGGCCTATTTTGTCCATTCGGTTGGGTTCCATTTTATGGCTCTGTGCTCTTTGCTCATTCTGACACTGTCTGTCTGGTCTTGCTAGTGTGTCCTGTGGTGAGAAGTAAGCTCCGATATGTAAATTCGGTGGATTTTTATTCCAGACATTCAGCAGGTCAATAGTCATACTTTCACTTATTGAATGGCAGCTTCCGTCTGCATTGACAGCATGTTTGCTTCCATGTAATTGGCTGATGAGCTACAGTTGTTTATTACTTTTATTTGCAGAAAGTTACTGGCAGTGTGAGGCCATGAACTGTTATTGAGGATGATAACATGCACGCACATACTCACTCACACACACACACACACACACACACACACACACACACACACACACACACACACACACACACACACACACACACACACGTATACTGACACACAGGGTTAGGGTAACCCGCCCTCGCCTTTCAAAACTGATCCAGTGACGGTACCATTCAGTCTCGGTCTAGACAAAATTCTGAGACTACTTAAAAGAAAAGTTTGTTTGAATGAATTCCTCCTCCTCGCTCTCCTTCTAGAGGTCAGAATCGCCCCACAGCACCTTCCAGATCAACAGGTCACCCTCGGATGGGGGGGGGGGGGGGGGGGGGCGTTTCCATGCCGACCCCGTATACACTCTCTCCACGCTAGCCATGCATGCTAATAATTGTATGGTAGTTTACTGCTCAAAGTGTTTTCTTCTGAGAAATGCGGTACAACAGAGCGGATTTCATCCATGGTCGTGTCCAGCCTCACTCGTTCGTCTAATGAACCAGCAAGACTCACGGAGGAGCTGGGACTCTTCAGGCAGCAGTGTCCTCCATGTTGGAGCCAACCGCTCCTCCACCTCACAACATCTCGTCTGTCTGTGTCCAGCGTCCGGATCCTTGGAAGTCTGCGAATCGGAGAACCCAATACAGTGAAGACCACCTGCATGATTTTTTTTTGCTGTATTTTCCTTGCACGTTTATTTCAATCCCATAAACGATGATAAAGAAAATACAATCCTGGAGATAGCCGTGTT
>NC_140288.1:1432180-1485256 GCF_964030765.1 Micromesistius poutassou | reverse complement strand
CGCGAATAATTTCTCCCTGTTGAGAAATTAATAGAACATCTTCACTGGAGTATTTGCTTTTTCAGCAATGTGTGTCGAGGGATACACATCAGAAGTGCAATATGTGCTGATAGACGCAGGATCTCTGAAACATGTAGGTATCCCATTTGGTCGACAAAAAGTGTGAAGACGCTTTCATCAAAAGCAAGTTACCATAAGTACATTTTTCAGAAGAAAGAGAAGCAACATATCGCTGTCGGTACAGTAAGGATGTTCATAGAACCAAGTGCCAAGCACTTACAATCGTGAGGTTAACCCATTCCCCGTATACAACAAAGAGAGCCAGGATAAGTTCTCTTTTTAAGTGCAAGGACTTAAAACATACAATATGTGCGTACATTAAGTGCCAGGACGTACTCCAACCACTTAATCTCAGCAAGAGTTTAATTCAAACAATAAAAGAGCAAACAGGGTTATCTGGGATTATCTGTGTGTGGTGTTAGATTTTGCAACTCAAGCCATCTCGTGATCCTTTCTTTAAGGAGATGAACCCAACCCTTTGTAACAACATGCAAACTCAAGAAAATGGTATGTTTGATGCAATGAGGCCTTGCATACCTTACATAAGTCTTATGTAAGGTACGTAAGGCCTTACATAAGTTGTACTTAACACATTTTACAGGTAGAGTCCTTGCATCGTCTCGATGAGGAAGGGTAGGGTTCTCTTTAAACTTGCCTCACATGCAATGTTGTTATAGAAACACACGCATCCAACGCGGTCACATCCAACACGTGATGTCATCGCCACACAACCGACACACGAGTCTATTTCTGGGGCATTTTTTCTCCTATGTATTCGTGACACTTTTGTTCAATTCGTGATACTGCTCCAGAGCGACGCTCCCTGATTGGCTGACGTTGTCGTCAGCCACTGTTGCTGCTTCACCGCAACGAACGTGCGATGTGGTCTGTGTGTTTTGGTCTTTGTGTATGATTGAACTTCGACCACAGCCCCCTTCTCACCCTCCTCACACTCTCATTCTCCCCCCCCCCCTCTCCCCCCCCATGGATGATAATAATCCAATCTCAAATCTTGGTGGCCGTGTGTGTTAGCACACTAAGGCCACTGAAATGTCAGAATTTCCATGAGGTTGCAAAGAGACACTGGCTGAATTTTGAGTATGCGAGGGTGTCTTCCAGAGAATAGTCTCTCTCTCTCTCTCTCTCTCTCTCTCTCTCTCTCTCTCTCTCTCTCTCTCTCTCTCTCTCTCTCTCTCTCTCTCTCTCTCTCTCTCTCTCTGCCTGTAAAACTGGCGTACACAGCTCTCTAGGCCCACACCCAAATAATTGTCTCCTTCACACCTATCACCAAGAAGTGTGAGTCTCTCGCTCTCTCTCTCACTCTCTCTTTCTCTCCCCCCCCCCCCCCCCCCCTTCTACATTGTCTCTCGTTTACATCGTCTCTGCATGGGTGCCATACTACTCGCGTGGAGAATTGCCAATTGTCTTTATTCAGAATTGTATCTAGATATGTTTTTTATTGACTGTGTGTACAACACGGGAAAGGCAGCGGAGCGGGTGTGTGAGCTGTGTTCTTAGCTGTAGATGACATGCCTCATGTTGATCCCGGTGGGAAAGATTGGGTGAAGCCGTGTGAGTTCTGGAAGCTACGTCTATGGGAAGCTGTGCTCGACGCTCGGCTACGCTCAGCAGAGTGCTTGCAGCTGTTTCGGCGGGGGGGGGGGGGGTGGGGGTCATGAATTGTAGCGTATTCCCGTTCTACTGCAGCACAGTTTCTGTTCTCTTACTTCCACCGAGCCGTGTACGCCAGTTCTGCAGGCTCCAACAGAACAAGAAAAACGTGAAAGAGTGGAGGATAAATATGGAGTTTTTTGACAAAGTGTTTGACAAAGCTTTAGCCCAAACATCACTGAAAAGGGATGTCAATCTGTCTGTACTGAAATGAGGGGTGGGGAAAAGTCCTCCCTCCGACGCATGTCCGGAAGTCCCCCGCCCTATGCCCGGAAGTCGGGCCGATAACTCTGAGCACACTCTCGGGAGAGGATCAAACTTCGGAACGCGGTTGGTCAATGCCAGGTGAAGCACGCATGCCGTCACAGCTGGGTTAGCGCCGGGCTCCGTGCTAGGCTAGGGAAATCTAAAGTCACTGCTAGACCAGGGAAGTCTTTGCAAAGCGGGAAGCCGCGCGTAACGGCTTGGCTTCAGCGCTTCGACACAGGCAGGCTGAATGGCGAACCGCTCCTCGCCTAGAGGGATCAATCGCACGTTTTAATAAATCGACACCTTTTGTCTGGAAAATTAATTGAACTCACAAATCAGACCGAAGAGAACAAAGCCAGGCGGTGTTCAGAAATGCCCCGTGTGCTCTCTGAAAAGCACCGGGAAGGGGTATTAACATAATAAATCCTGTGTGTGTGTGTGTGTGGGGTGGGACTAGAAATGAAACTTCAAAGGAATGTTCTGGACCAATGCGCCGACGGCCTGATAAGCCACAATAGACCAGGATGCTCACACTAACAAGGGCCCGTAGCGGGGCTGCCCGTTGTTCGCCCGCTCTTCCGACAAAAGCACTGCTTTTAATTTCCAATGCCAACGATGAGAAAGAAGGGGAATTGTAGCCACACTGCTGATCTTCTTTCAGGGTGTTTATTCAGAAAACACAAGTTAACAATAGAGAACTTTACAATGGAAACCTAATGCACAAATCAACAAAAAGAATTAAAGTTATATCAAGCCGTAATGCTATATTTAATAACAATCTGTACAAAGTATGTGTTCAAAATAATATTTAAACATATTTATACAATTTTCTATATTATTATCTTTATAGTTGTAAGTGTGTGTCTCGAGAATAAATTCCCAAGTATGCCCTGCAGTACCCTCGCATACCACCAGTGGTACACGAACAGCAGTTTGAAAAACACTGAAGACATTTCTATCTAAGCTGAATCTAAATGAGCCATTAGCCAAGTGAAGACACCCTAAGCGAAGTCACTGCCAACCAGCCAAGACACTTTTAGCTAAGTCATGCTAAGCTAACTCAACTCTAGCTAACGCATCAGTTCTACTCCACAGCCGTCCCTAGACGTCCAGCCGCAGACTTTCCTTCAGGAACGTGAAGGAAGACAATGCACCATTAAATGTATTACACTGTATTTATTGCAGTACGGGTCCTGCTTTAACACACCATAAAATTATTTCCCCTGCCATTCGATATACACGAAGAGGTGAGCTGTGGTGCCTTTGCAAATATTCATTAGGGCATTAAATGCAAAATCTGAGTGATTTAATGGCAGCGGCGGCCCCTTTCGCCCTGTCAATTTGAGTGCATGGCATATTGGTAATTCATTCATTTGCCGTAATGGGATTTCACTACTGTTGTAGTGGCAGCCTTCAATAAGTCCATAATGGACAGGGGCTCCTTTCATCCCTGTCCAGCTCTACACCTACCTCCACCATAATGACTTTGTTCAGATCTGAAGCATGAAAATCTTTCAGGCTACCCCAGAGTCCCATTCAACCTCCATTAGGGCTGCCCTTAAACCCATTGAATGCAGCGTTCTGGGCTCCTAGCTGAAATCTGTGTCGGCAGATATTTATGTGAAAATTATAGAAAATGGTGGAAGGCAGACAGGTCATTAAATGCATTAAAGGGGGAGGGAGGTGTTGGGAAGCACACAAAAGCGAATGTTTAGTTGGATTTACGGCAGATTATAGTTTGGTGGTTATCTATAACAAATCATTATTCTGTTGTATTTGAGGCATGGTAGCGCCTGGCTCCACCATTACTACAGCCATTTCAAGCCAACCTCCGCCATTTTGTGTCGTCATAACCATCGACTGCTTATCTTTGATAGACTCCCAACAAGATTGTAGATTCTATAAGACAACGGCTTAACAAGGTACAGGGAATAACTCACTGTTGATAAATACGGTCAGTTTTAGCGGGGTCTTTGACGCTGTCGGTTGTGGGAAAGGAATGCCAGCAGTGCCAAGAGGAATTCTGGGATGTCGCCCTGAAAGAGTGTGTTTGAGTGGTTGGAATTACTAGATAGAAGAATTACTTTTCTGCAGGTTTGACTCACTTTTTATCTGCTCATGGGTCTCTTCAGAGGGGGTGGGACGGTGGAGTGGTGTAGGGGGGTGATGGGAGACGGATGGGTTGAGGATATCGAGAGAAACCAGAGGGGAGGGAGTACAAAACGTGGATCGTTCCCTCGCAATGTTGTGCAAGAGAGGCCCTGGGTGTGGGCTGCTTTTGTCTGTTAATTTGCTTCCGGTTGATCCTTAATGTCTCTCCCCTTCTCTCTCTTTCTCACTCTCTTTCTCTCTCACTTTTTCAGTATAAATCTCTCTCTCTCTATTTCTTTCTATGTTTCCCACTATCTTCATGACTCACTCTACATTTAACACTCTGGGTCGCTCTTTGTATTTCTCTTTCCTATAACTCTCTGAGACAGAGAGTGCATGTAGAAGACATGTCTCCTGTAATGTAATAAAAACATCCCCTGAATCGAATTCCCCATAAACCAGTGGGACAGAACCATTGATTTTTCTACATTTCCCACTAACTCTGGACAAATCTATTTAGTCCCCCCACCGTGATTTGTACAAGCGTTATCATGGCCGCCATGTGGGAGAGCTCATTAATATTGCATCGGATTTTTCCTCTTGCAGCAAGGTAACCTTGAGGGATGTACATTATCTCGAGATAATCTCTTCTCGGATGATAACTGAACATCGGTGAGGCGTGGGGAGGAATATCCGGGCACATACGTGTCTGACAACATGTCTGGCCATGGTCACGAGGCATGGGACTGTATTGGTAGCGCTACGACGGTGCATGTCTTTTATGGTAAATGCTAAATGGACTGCATTTATACAGCGCTTTTCTAACCAGTGGCCACTCAAAGCAATGTGCAATATTGCCTCACATTCACCCATTCATGCACACATTCACACACCGACGGTGGAGTCAACCATGCATGGCGACAGCCAGCTCGTCGGAGCAGTTGGGGTGAGGTGCCTTGCTCAGGGGACACCTCGACACATGACAGCTGGGGATCAAACTAGCAACCTTCCGGTTACCATCCAGCCCGCTCTACCTCCCGAGCCATATGCCCCCCCTTTTTGTTTGATTCTAATAATAGCCTTCCTCAAGGTCTGTTTACCTTCCGAATCAGTGGCACCAACCTGACCTTCATGAGGAATGGGCACTAAAAATAAAACCGTTGTTCCTCCCAGAAATTAAATATGATTAAGAAGATACTCAAGGTTCACTGTGATTATCGTACAATGATTGTGGGCTCCTGGAGAAAAAAAAAGTGTTTTTTCCTAATTCAAGTGGATCACCGGTTGAATAAATGAATGTTTTCAAGGCATGCTAGGAGTGTTTAGTCCCTGAGCTTGACAGCACAAAGAAACCTCTGAACCTCTGTGCTATGTCAAGTGCTACAAAGATGTTGCAAAATAATATTGTAAATGGTAGTTTACGGATCTGGTAAGGGTTCAATAGTAGCAATAAAAACATAAAGTACTCATTTTTTTGTAAGGGCTGACCTCGAATCTTGAACGATTTCTATCTTCGCTAGAACATTTGCTCAACTTTGTCAAATCGAATAGTGAAACGCCACATGGGAAGAATTGTGCGTGTGTAGCAGCAGAACTTTCCATTGAGAAGACGGTGTTGCTAAATGAGTCATAACACAGCATTGCTTGGCTCCCAGAAGGGAAAGTCTTTAAGTGAAAGAATATACAGATAGATAGCTTAAAGCATATAGTCAGCTGTGGGAAACCCTGATCAGCCAATTGATTATTGGCCAGTGTTTAAACCATGCAAAAGTCCCAATAACTTTGGCATCATTGAGCTGCATATATAAAAATGATCTATCTTATATGACTTGAGGATCAGTCGACCAAGGGTCTGGCCTGACCAATCAGATCAGATTATGGACAATCTCGAGGTCTCAAAGGCGAGGATGTACATTTATTGTGTAGAAATGTATTTACACATTACTCAATTTGTCTATATACATTATTACAAATGACCCTGAAATTCCCCATATTATGAAGTCAGATATATAACAACATTGACGTGATGATGTATGAGTGTGTACCTAGAGAAGTCGACAAATCAGTGGTGGTAGAATAAAGAGTCTGTAAAGGGCACATTGTACGGTGGTAGACAGTCAGGTTGGATCATAACATAACCGACTTTGACATGTGAAAGTGGAGGACCGGGCTTTTTCATTCTTTCCCCTTGCTTTGAGCTGAGCTTCAAGACGAGAACTCACACAAACTGTGAGAAAGATTTGCTGGTTTCATGTTGGTTCCGTTCATTCGTTCTGAGCAGACCAGACGTCCTTCTGCTTAGTGTATGCAGTCTGTCAACATTCATTTTCTTTCTCTTGGAAAGTAAACCCAGTGTTCTGAGCAGCAAACACAAGCCAGACCCAGATAATCACCCCTAATGTACCCTTGTACTTTCCAAAAGAGGGATCGCATCGTATTAGGAGTGTCGGATACCATCGGGCTAATCAGCCTTGATGTGCAGGCTTTGTCTTTCTATTCATAGTTTGATATCATAGGGAAGCAAAGTACTTATATCAGCTTCTGGATGTGGTTTAGATCCAAGTATGTTGTTCCAATTGTTGATGTTATTCTCCCCTGCAAGTTTTTGTCTATCACATGCTTATATATGTTATATTTACTTTATGGTGTCGCTTTATTAGCAAATCTATGTTTGCGTTTTGTAATGAATATCATTATGGCCTTGGCTGGGCCAATCATTGATTTCCACATATGGGTGTGGCCTTACGTGGAAATTAAACTCCGACCAATCAGGGGAAATAACTACATGACGCTCTTGCTCTATATGCTGTTGCCGAATCCGGTTGAAAGAAATTAAAAAAACATAATCTCCTCTGAGAAAAGCCTTCCATATAGATTTCTGTTCATCTTTTACCACCACTATTCAGTCCATTTTGCATTCAACGGCTTCCCTCGCTGCATAGATTGCTGCTGTCTCCTTTGACACACCATTGTTTTTTATCATTCAGACAGACTAGATTGCTCGATTTCCTGTGTTATATCACTAACTCAACCGTGGAAAGGTATATCACGGAAGAAGAAGTGCAATGGTGTTCCATATCGAACACGACCGGGGGAAGGTTTTTTTTTGGCCAAAAACAGAAACCTGCAATCTGCAGAAACAAAAGGGAGCTCGTCTATTGTTGGCGTGCACGCCGCTCCGCTCCGCTCATCAGGACCGACTCCAAGCTGGCAGACGTCGAGAGGGAAACCATTTGAATGCCAGAGTGCTCTCGGCCCGTGGTCAAAAATCAGGCCATGATTTCCGTGCCCTTGTCGAGGGTCTGCTCGGGCCAGAGAGGCCCCAGAGCGTCCTCTCTGACCGGGTATGTACCCGGCTCAGAGGCCCATCGGTCCGCTGTCTGCCTGCCTGCGTTTGGGCGCTGGCCCATCACACTCAGCTTGGTAAAAAAAAAAAAAACACGCACGCGGATTTGATGGAAGACTGAGCTTCGCTGAGCTCGAGCCCGTACCGCGTCGTAATCTAGAAGGAAGGTTGTTTTGTGTTTTTTTTTTTTGTGGATGGAATATGGGCATGTTGGGCTCCAGGCTGAAGGAACAGCCTAACCTGTAAGTGTCCTTTTGAGCAAGAGGCCTTATCCCTGCCCTACCCCTCCTCAGTGACGGCTGAGCTCACTCTGGTTAAAAGCCAGGTGATTAGACAGTGAATATAGATAGAATATAGAAAAAAATAGAGCTTTGAGTGCTTTGAGTGTCATAGAAACCCCGGCTAAGAATGCCTCACATTGCCAATGTGCTATAGTAATAATAATGAGGTCATCCTATTAAATCCTTTGCGAACAAAGAATGATAGTGAGAGATTATTGGTCTTCTGATGAAAACTATCTCTAAATATGTATGATTTTCTGCACTTTGCCATTCATTATTCCACGAATGTAGCAAAATTATTAAAATTAACAAAAAATACATTTATGCATTGCATTTCATTAAGCAAGACATTTCATAAATGCATCAAAATAAGGTGCTTCCACTGCCACATACCTCTACGACGCCTACAGTAATCTTAAGGCGCCGTCAATGCCCTGCGCTGTAAAGCATCACTTTTTCAGGCCACACGTCGTAGCAGCAGCAAAGCCTTCCAAGCGGAGCCACCGTAATCCGAGCAGAGCCATACACCCTTTTTGCATTTTTTTTGTCTGCGTGTCTGTGACATGTAATAGAATATTCATCGGAGAACAAGGCGCTCGCATACTCATGGATAAAGCCCCATCATCATTTAATGCCCTGTGGCTTGGCGTCATGCATGAGTGGCGTGCGTTGAGTATTAATGGAACGGGGAGGACGGAGCCTGCATTGGGAACAACAACAACGAGTGCTGCTGCATGCAAAGCAAACACCAGCCCAAAGGATAAGAGGGTTTAGATGAGGCAGTTCAGCTACTACACTGCGACCGGGTCCTATATACAATATGCTGTGACCAGGCAAGTACTACATACCAGATCCAGATCGTGGGTGAAATAATGAAAGCCAGCGGGGACAGAGAGGGCGTCTCGGTCGGCAAAAGAAATGACATTTTTTTTTTACCACTTTAATTTATTTTTGCACTCAGCTCGTGCAGGCGATCACAGCAGGACACGGCAGTGGTGGTTTCTACGACCAATAGCCTATCAGAAGTTTTGGGCCCTGGCTTCGCCCCCCCCCCCCCCCCCCCCCCCCCTTCCCTGGGAAGACACCCCAATGTACGGATGTATTGAAAGACTGGATGGTCTTTCAATGCATCCAGATTGAAAGTGTCACCAAAAAGGCATGTGGCTGCTTGTTTCCATGGGGAGGAAGAAGCGGGAGTTTTCAGCCAATGACACAGAGGAGAAGACTAGTGACCCCCCTCCCTCTCCGCTCCAAACTCTTGCCCCCCCCCCCCCCCCCATCCCATCCCATCCCACCTTTGGCTCCGATGTGAACAGTGAAAGGTCGACGTCTGGTCACTCGCTTGCTGTGTTATTTACCCTTTACTGCACACCAAGACCCCCCCCCCCCCCCCCCGCACACACACAAGCACACATACTATATACACACACACGCACGCACGCACGCACATACACGCACACATACAGACACAAACACATTGTTACCGTCCGCTCTTACACACACACACACACACGCATGCACACGCACGCATGCACACACGCACGCACGCACACACACACACACACACACTATTGTTACCATCCTCTCCAACACACATTCTTCCACATCTCTTTCCACTAAACTTGACACCGCTCACGGCTATTTAAAACATGAAACAAATACAATACCTCGGCCGTCTCCTCCATCAGCAAATGTTTTTTTGGGGGGATTTAAATTGTAAAATAACCACCAGACCCCCCCCATCCCCTTCCTTAATTGTTCCTTTCGCAAACACGGCTCACCCCATCAGAGCCCCTGTTTGACTGGGGGCCTGATCGCTTTGTAAAATGGTCGACCACGGCTCTCATGGTCCAACTGGAACATCTCAATGTTGTAGGAGCCACCACCATCCAACCTCAGCTCTGCTTCCGTGGTCACCGTCGCCACTTTCGCTCTCAATTACATCAATCATAATATTTGTAGTTCTGTATATTATCATATCATGGATATACAAATCCAGGGGGCGGCTTCTGAGCTCGCGACTCGGTCGAGCGAGGGAGCCTCTTTTTGCAACCAGCCGTAGCACCAGGAGGAAGGGACACTGACCGCCAGGTGTGTGTGGTTTGGGGGGGGGAGCTCTGTCTGCGGTTGATGTTGAAAACCCCAAAGAGAGGGTTAAGCCTCTCGGACACTTAGTATACTATAAGTATAATGCCACAGTGGGGTAGCCTGGCTATTGCCAGACCAAGCTCAATCGTAGATTGCACGTTGGTCTGGGGAAGCTGCTGTCATTTCCTTCAGCACAAGAGGCGTGATAAACGGGCAGAGTTAAATTGACTCTGTACGCAATTGGCTGCTTGCCGTCGCTTCCCTGTCGTCATTGTGTTAAACCAGCCAATAGCGCGCCAGGGGGAAAAGCCAGCTTGGTGATTGGCTCCCGCAAAAACATATCGAAACTAGAAAGAAATGTATTGCTCTTCTCCAGACACCTCTGCAGGGCGAACTCAAAATCACCGGCAGAATGGGCGGGTCTACCCAGTCTAACAGTGGGGCATATTTCGGACACAACATCGCTCATTATAACGCTCATACACCATGACGTACTAGCAAGAGTTTGGAGTGGAGAGGGAGGGGGAGACACTGGCTGGAAACTCACAGTTAACACATAACGCCTTTTTGGTCGACACTTTCAATCCGGATGTATTGAACGACCATCCCAAGTCTTTCAACAGATCCATACTTTAGGTGTCTCGCCAGCAGAGGGTCTCACCCCCTGCCTCGGCCGGTCTTAAAGGGCTGCTCAGATCAGGAGAGATACCCAGGGCTCTAAAAAAAACAAAAAACAACAATGTCTGGATTGATGATGACCAGTTGATCTTGCCCGGGTTCTGTCACTGTTCGCCTGGTAAATAGATTTTGCAGAATGGCTTTCATGGAATCTCGTGGGGGCTGAAATCAGGGTCTTGAGGGTCGGTCCACGCTCATCATTGTCACTCTCAATAACGATAAATTAATCCGATTTGAGGACCCTGATTGGCTAGATGTTTCTATCGCCCCAGAAGAGATAAACATAATGATTTTTTATTTTTTTTTACCGTTTTGCAGAATCCTCTGGTCTGATTGGTCAAATCACGGACAGACAGCTTCTAAGAATAACTGACTGTTGCTATGGCCACCATTTCCACCATAGGATCTAACACACTTTTTTTTTGTTTTGCGGAGCAATAAACATTTTTTAAATCAATAAATTACATTTCTATGTTGGGCTCGCTGAACATTAGGCCTTACATATTGCATGTTACTGCTACTTTCCCAGTACGAGTGGAAAACCACTGCATGTAAATAAGACACTTGAAATATCGACTATTTACATATGGAGTCTGGCATCCATTTCCCAGAATAGTGCAGTCCCCCTACAGTCCCCCACAATAACAATAAAACCCAGCCGTCTGTCCATGGATATGTATTGAAAGCGCAGGCAAGCTGTACCATACAGGCTTTGTGTAAACAAGGTGAGCACGGTTTGTACTGACAGGCAGAAAGTTGAGAGAGGGAGGTGGGGGGGGGGCGAGAGAGCAATGGCTCCTGTCCAAGCGCTGTGTCTCTCTGCCTCTCTACTATGTAATTATGCATGGAGCGGACTCACAGTGGGTTATTTATACTGTGGAGTGTGTACCGAAACCTCTATCCCTCCTCTCACCCGACCTACCCTTGTACCACTACCACACACACACACACACACACACACACACACACACACACACACACACACACACACACACACACACACACACACACCAACTGCCACAGCGCTTTTGATTGGCACGACTGTTTTTCTAGGTCAGACAGCAAAACACACACACACACACAGGCACACACACACACACACTGACACCCAGACCCACCTGTGAAAATCCAAACACAAAGAGACGCACACTAACATGGGCGCACACACACTATCACTTAGACACACACTAATTCATGTAGGCATGCACATCAACACTGACACACACATGGGAACACAAAGTAACACACACACACACACCAACACAGACTCGTATGTATTTACACAGATCCACACGCCGACGCACGCACGCACACGTACACCCACAGATCAGCGCACACACAGACACACTCAAAACACGGATAAAAACAGACACACAGAGCGCAGCAACACAAGCCAGCGGCCCTGACTGAAAAGGTGCTGTGCATTCTCTGCCTGGATGCTCTCCCACCCTATGAATATAAACTCCCCCCCCCCCCCCCGACGCTCACCCTCCACCCTGTCACCCTCTGCACCCGTTTCTCTGTCTTTGTCTCCGTGTTATTCTGTTTTTCAGCAGAGGAAGAGGAAGAGAGGCTTGCTCGTGGTTGTGTCTGGAACAGCGCCGACATCGGTTGGTTTGGAAGACGCGTACGCGAGGAAGGGAATGACTAGTCGGCGTTGTGTGAGGGTATTGTAGCGTAGACATACTGTGGGAAGGTGACCTGTGGACCTATAGACAAGGGGGCCGTTTAAAGCTTTGTTGTAGCTGCTCCGATTAATAATGAATGCCTTGACAGCCTCCGTTTTTTGTGTTCTTCTCAATAGTCTTTCTCTCTGTCTCACTTTCAGTGTCAAAGACATCAATGAGCCGTAGTTTATCTATTATATTGTAACATGTCCATAAAAATGCCTACAAAGGCACAGGGGACCTCATTTAAAAACAAACACAGTTCCCGAAAACATTTGACTTCAACGGTTGCCGTGACGATGACTGCGCCAGCCAGAGATCCTTCCAAGTGACGTGACGTAATGTAATCTTGACGTGTCTCGCCCTCCTTCCATCCTTCCTTCCGTCCTTCCCTTCACTCCCTGTCTCCCTCCCTCCTTCCATCCTACCTTCACTCCCTCCCTCCCTCCCTTCACTCCCTCCCTCACATCCTGCAAGTATACCATCTCTCTCCCCGCACCAAGAAGCAGACCCTCACCCTCAGCCCCACCTCTGACCCTCAGCCCCACACCCAACACCACACCTTATGCTCTGCCATAAGCCCCCCCCCCCCCCGAGGGGCCCTCAAAGTGGGCCCTGCTGTCACTTTGCCTTTCTCAGGCCCCCCGCGTCATCCATCGCATCGCACGCGAGATTAGAGAGAGATTACTTAAAGCAGACGCCCTTCTGGGCTACGCTTAGGGCCCCGGGGCCCCCGGGGTCCCGACCCTAATTAGAGGAGACACCAGACGAGATGTTGACTGATGTGGACGTCTCCATAACAGGGTTATTTAAGGATCTTTAAAGTTGGGGCATTAACACCCGCCACAGGGGTTGGGGGTTCGAGTCCCACCAGGACCAACGGCGGCTAAGAATACACCGCTACGCGCTCGTTTGTCTCGTAAGGCGCTCTGGATAAAAGCCCTCGCCAGATGGCAGATGCGTTATTTTTATGACTTGGAAATCGAATCAACCTTGGCTGGTGGCTAGGGCGCTCGACTCGCAGCCCACGGGACTCGAGCCCGTCCCCCGATGTACGACGTATGCAGACATCGGGGGGACACTGCAGCCAGACACACGTCTGTTTGCAGCCAGATAGACGTGTGTCTGAACCCTATGTCCCCAACCCCTACCCCCCCTGACCCCTACCCCCCCTGACCCCTACGTCCCTGACCCCTATGTCCCTAAACCCCTACCCTCCCGTTAATGACATGCATCTGAATTCCCTGTAAGGGACATTGGAGAGAAGCACCTGCCGAGTGACTTAATGGTGAATCCATTATGTAGTCTAAAGCATTATTATGTGCATTGTGTTCATTCCTGATTGCACTACTTATAGGGTAACTGCAATACAATTTCCGTTTAAGCAATGGTGCAATATCCAGAAGGGCAATATCTCGGGTGCAATTGTGTTGTTGAAGTGTTATGTGTTGTATGTCTTATTATTTTAAAAAGGTTACAGTTGTATACCTTCTTGATTTAGACGCAAATTACATGTATTCTATGTATTTAGTACCTTCAATAAGCGTAGTGTGAACTTTAGTTATTTTCTTCTCTATTTCTTATTACTGTTTATGTGTGAATCATTCTGAAGGATTTCTACTCTATTTCGCTGTAATGATAATAAAATTAATTCCATTAATAATAATATTAATGCTCTAACAGCGAGGCAACATCTGTAACTGAATATTGCTGGTTTAATCCTAAATCCTCTCCACAAAGACGGCCAAAGAATTGCGTGTGTGTGTGTGTGTGTGTGTGTGTGTGTGTGTGTGTGTGTGTGGGTTTGGCGTACATTAGTGTGAGTTTGGCCGGCGTGTGTTAGTGCTTCTAGAACGCAGGTCATTGACTGTAGTAGTGGAGTAGCAGAGTGCGACTCTTACTAATACACTCCCAAGCTAATGGACCCGACCCAACGAGTCCCCATTCGACGTGCGCAGACTGCAGACCTCGGCCCGCATCACAGAATGTGTGTGGGTCATACTCTTTAGGGTTCTGGAGAAACCAACTTTCATTCCAAAAAGAAAGAGCTCCTTCCAACCTCCTTCACAATTCACTCTCCTGCTTTCTGTCACTCACTCACTCACTCACTACCCCCTAATCTTCTTCTGCAAATATCCTGGTGGACTTCCTCGGGGAGCACAGACTGGAGATGGTGTTTGTGCAGGCACTGGGTAGATGACTCAGTCTTACTTTGAAACACGCATCACCCTCCCACTTTACCCCAGCCATGAAAGTCAACCACAAGAAGCATGCTCTTATTTTGAAATATAAAAAATAACAGTTTCAAATAAGCAAACACCCTCTCATTTGGGTATACGCACACGCAACAAATTCACAAATAAACCAATACACAATTACCATACACACACACACACACACACTGGGGAAATACCCTTTAGGATTCTAGTCAGCCAGTCAGTAAGTTCGGCCGGTTCCACCAATCCAACTGCTTTCATTAGCAGCTAATAAGCAATCAATATATGCTCCTCCCGAAGAGGCCGGTGCCAAAACGCTTGTAATTGCGTTCTGTAATATGCAAAAATGCAAATAAGATAGCTTAGGTGGCGATGACTGCGGCGACGGCGGACTGCGCTGGTGAGCTGTGTGGGGAGGGGGGGGGGGAGGGGGGGGAGGCGGGAGGAATCGGAGGCCTTTTGTTTATCGAGCATTGATAATGAATGTGGCACGGCGGAGGGAAAATTACAGTCTTCGTTTTGTCATTTCCTACGGACGTTAAGTTCCAATTAGTGCTGGAAATTGAGCATCCTGAAATGAAAGAATTGACTGACGTTGATTATACGGCCAATGGAATGCGCCACAAAGGGACGCGCACGCACGTGCACGTTTGCGCGCGCATGCAAATGCACATGCGCGCACACGCACACACACACACACACACATACATACAGAAACACAGACAGACAGACAGACAGACAGACATAAACACAGCACAGCGGATTTAATACCCAATGAATAGCAAAACATGCTAACCATAGCAATCCACAATAAAACTGCTTTTTCTGTGAGAAAGTTGCTTCCAGCCTCGCTTATCGTAGCCTCGCCTATGCTCATAGGACGCTGGGGCTATTTTTCATGACATTTGTCTCCTTTATTAATCAAAATCTATTGATTTACATCTAACCATCAGTGGAGTGGCCAGGGATGCAATTTCCTCTCCACTGTTGTTGTTTGTCTAGGAAAAAAAAAACTGCCAGTAAAGATGACAAAGCATTTTATACAGTTTTCCCTGCAGTGTGCTGTTAGGCTGATTGTGTGAGGAAGGTCTAAGTAATGCTAGCTAGGTCTTTGGTGGCGTCTTGCCAGCCCCGTGACCCATTCAGAGCCACTGGGGATTTTATTTATTGGGTTCCATCTTGGGCCATTTAGAGTCCCTGGTTTTAAGCTCAACAGGACAAGGAGCTATTTTATTCCAAGTGCAATACGGTTGCTAAATTTGCACAATTAGCTAGTTGAGTAGTAGTGTAACAGTGTTTTTACTTATAGTAGTTGGTGTTATTATTTGTGTGTATGTGTGTTTATCTGTTGTGCTACTGTACCTGTATGTTAGCTGGCTGCAAGACAAGTTTCCCTTAGGGGACAATAAACTGAAACTGAACTGAACTGAACTCAAACAGCACTTAGATTTGAGCGTACATAAAGAGGCAATGTGACAGAGGGGCCTACACAAAATACCCTGAATTAAAAAAAAACATAAAACAAAAAATAACAATCAGTCCTTAGAACATATAAAAGCATGGGCATATAACTATCTTTTACTGCAAGTTAAGGAGATAGGGGGGCACACGCATTTACAACGAGGAATGATTCTGTGGTATTGCGTGTTATATGCTTACGTCTTGTGAACACCAAAACTTTGCATCCGTCATCTAAACCCCCATAACCTTAACAAATAACCCTTCACATGTCTAGTTTTCTTTGTGTCAGGATCTATTATATAAAATTGCCATTTTCATTTTATATGTATCGGCCACTCAAATGGTCGGGGTAATTTGACACCCAGCTGGAAGGTTTCCACAGGTCTGAACTCTCAAGTTTTTCCGTCTACCTGTTGGCGCGCTCTTTGTTTCACTTTCACTTTCACTAATGAGTCAGACTTACACAAGGGAGGGTTCATTTCCTGCGGGCACTGCATCAAACCCTCTGGTCCAGTGAGCCGGCGCGTGACGCAGGTCGCCCTTAACTGGAGGGTGACTCATCCGTACGCTAACGTGACCGTCTGACGGCGGACAACATGACAAGCACACGTGAGCGGCGAGCGCAAGCTTTTGAAGCTGGGTATGCTGATGTGACACCCCCCCCCCCAGGACCTAGACAGACCTGTGATCAGCGTCAGCAAATTCATATTCTATATCAGTGAGAAAAGCTAATTAGGGAGGAAAATATGTGGCACAATCACCCCACATTTCAAGTAGAGCTTGCGTTAAGATTTTTCCTACTTTTCCGTAAAACGCATGCTTATAGATATAGTATTATGTATAAAACAACCGCACTGATAATAATGTGATGTTTGATGGCGAAGGTGGTGTGGCAGTCTACAGGTGCGTCAAACAGTCATTCGTTTTTTTTTGTTTCACGCACCCACCCACACCCCTCTTACATACTTATTGTATATACTGTATGTCTATATATATATATGTCTATATATGTCTTCAGTGGATGTTAGTTTGTGGTGGTGGAGAGAGAGAGAGAGAGAGGGCAAACGCTCTTATCATAAGGTCACACTCGCAACTTTCAAACCCTTTAGAGAAGATTGCATATTTTCTACTGAAGAAAGAACACAGGGTATGAAAAACTAAAAGTTGTGTGTTGTGTATAGTAAAATGGCAGCCGTACTAGTGGTGGATTTCATTATTCGTTTGAATGAATCAGTTCGCGTCGGTCAGTTCGCCAAGAAGAGTCGTTCATTCGTTCGTTCGTTCGCATTTCCGGTAGCGGTGAATCATGATTCTCAGTCCCTGAAGCGGTCAGACTTCCATAGTTTAACTCCATTTAATTGACGTGATTCAGAAAGACACTCCACTGGCATTGTTCAAGTTTTAGTTTCATGACAACGGGTGGAAGAGAGGCACTCTCCAAGTGCAGGTTAGAGGAACAATGTGATTATGCTAATGTGTGAGACCTCTTTGCCGAGGTTAGTGCTACAGCAGGGGTGTGTGTGTGTGTGTGTGTGTGTGTGTGCGGCTGTCTGTGTGTATGGGGCGGGCGAGGGGGGGGGTAATGATTTTGTGCTCTTGACAAAAAAGCACTCGTGTGCTATTGTCTTTCTGAATAGACGTTTGATTATCACTCTCATAATTAGCATGTTCTGTGCTAACCTCACGCGGCGCACTCGTCCCCACACACACTTGATTGGCCTTAGATGTTAGCGCCGCTGGCTTCGAGTTCGCCATCGCTTCCTACAAACAAATCGTGTGATTTAATAACACTGTGAGAGCCACAGAGATAGCCTGGCTCCGCCCGCCTCCGTACTTCCGCTTAATTTTCATTTCCCTTCAGTACTACAGTACGTCTGGGTTTGCGGTATTTTCGCAGGTTTCCTGCAGCCAATTTTTTGGCCGTCCAATCAGCGAACCGAGTGGAGTGGCTGAGAACGTTGACGTTGAGGTTGTGCGCTACTTTGAGTTGTAGTCAAACGTCAGCGATTGGTTGTGGCAGATCCAGAGCAGCACTGTGGGCAGATCTAATAGTTTCAAACTCCAACAGACGCCCGCCTTCAAGTGACTTAACGTTTGTCAATGGAGAGTAGCCAGACTCTCTGTGTGCAAATGAAATGAAGTACGAGACTCTGGTAGGACCGGGCTACCACAGAGACACCGAGCGGGGGGGGGGGGGGGAAGTGATGTGCGAAAGTGGCAGAAAAGAAGCAGCATCACACTGTTTGACTGCTTCACACGTTGGTTTCCCAAACGCAAACACCTGAAGATGTGAATACCGCCATGTTACCTAATCAGTATGCAGAAATGCGAGTGCAGGAGGACTTTCGAATTTTTTGGGAAGCCCAATGTTGTGGGCGGTCACGTGTAGCTCAGGAGGTAGAGCGGGGCGGCTGGTAACCGGAGGGTTGCTGGTTCGATCCCCGGCTCCTTGCTGTCGCCTTGCATGGTCGACACCACGGTCGGTGTGTGACCGTGTGAATGTGTGCATGAATGGGTGAATGTCAGCCAATGGCCACTGGTTAGAAAGAGCGCATGTATAAATGCAGTCCATTTGCCATCTACTCATAACTATGTGCATTCTGTATATATAGACCCATTCCCTATTAATTTACTCACTCGTTCATCCTGGCGGTCTAGGCATTCACCCACCTCATCCGTGCTCTCCCTCCCACCCTCCCTCCCTCACTCACTCACTCACCAGAATGGTCAGGTAAGTGTGTTGAAGACTTGCCACTGACCTTTTGACTGAGGACCGTGGGCAGTTTAATATAAAGAGAGGGTCTAATGTGTTGTACTAACCTAATGACACTAATGCAGTCATTTGAAATGTTAGGCAAATTCACCATAAAAGGCTCCACATCATCAGGTCCATTTAATTCCAATTGACTTGCCACTGTGTGTGTGTGTGTGTGTGTGTGTGTGTGTGTGTGTGTGTGTGTGTGTGTGTGTGTGTGTGTGTGTGTGTGTGTGTGTGTGTGTGTGTGTGTGTGTGTGTGTGTGTGTGTGTGTGTGTGTGTGTGCGCGCGCGCGCTTGCGTACATGAGGGGGAGCGGGAATGAATCCTGGCTCAGACACTGACATATATTGTCTGGTGTGAAAACCAATTTTCATGGGGATTCATTAAAGCTCCCACACCTACATAGATTCTCAAACAGATTTGGGCGAGAGAGCTGAGTGAAACACTAGATAGCATCTCTCTCTTTTTCTCTCTCACTCTCTTCCTCGCTCTCTCCCTCTCCTTTAACAATGGAACATTTACAATTGATCCGAAAGAAAAGTATTGGAACGAGTTCTGGATTACGGCCACTTGTTTTTGAAGGGTGAAATACGGTCCCATGGTACATGGGAAAACAAGGGCTGGGCGTTATATTGTTAATTTATTTTCGTGCTTTTCGGGCTTGCTCCATAAAGTGTTGCTCTATAGGTGGAATAACGTCTTCAGTGGATGTTAGTTTGATGTTAGTGGTGGTGGAGAGAGAGAGAGAAAGAGAGGGAGAGGGCAAACGCTCTTATCATAAGGTCACACTCGCAACTTTCAAACCCTTTAGAGAAGATTGCATATTTTCTACTGAAGAAAGAACATAGGGTATGATTGTGTATTATGTGTTGTGTATAGTAAAATGGCAGCCATACTATGGCCAAGCAGTGGATAGTCCTTCAGCCAGTGGCTATTAGAATATAAAGCTCAGATACATATTCAAGAATAAGTAAAACAAACAAAAAAAAAAAGAACTTTGTATATTATGACCGATAACATTTCACCAATGCTAGGAATTCTAACTGTACTTGATGATCTGACTGATGAATGGACGATTCCTAAATATTTTAAACAAATTATTCGAACTACATTTTGACTGCATTAATCAACATTGCAGTCACGCGGTAAGTCTGAATTACTACGTTACATTCAGATAGGGCCTCTGTCTCTTTTTAATGAAGTGTTCAGTTTCCAATCAGAATGTGACAAATAATCCACTGAAACATATCCTGCCCGGATGCGTCCTGCGCTCCATGGTTGAGATTCCTCAAGCTGACATGTTCTACGTTCATTCCACTGTCCTTAGGAATGTCTAATTACCACTGATCAGAAGACTGTGTTCAGTTTAGGAATCACGGTTCTCCCTGTCACTGGCTCACGACCACCCCAAGTGTTGCCTGGCAACCATTAAAACGTGACATAAAGTTGTAAGCATCAAATGATTTCCTGATTGTTTTTTCCAATAGCCTATATGAGCCTGTAGTCTAAGATGGAGAACGGAGGATGGATGGAGAATTTTATGTTAAGCAAAAAAAAAAAGAATTTGTGGCATGACCGTCTCAGTCTGAATTACTTCACAGCCAAGTTCAAATCTCAAGCTGAACTAAATAACTTTAATTTCCTTGCCGAGTGAGTTGCATTGTAGTCATCATCAGACACATACATGACAAACAATAGAAACAAACTCATTCTTATGGAGCCCTGATTCACACAAAAAAAAGTAAAGTTTAGGAGAGATAAGTAGGTTGAAATGAGGCTGGGCATTCGTCTCGGTCTCCAAATGAGCCTCGTTCCGTGAATCTGAATAATGCACTTTGATTGCCTGATTACCCAGACGGAAGGCTTGGATTGCTGTCATTCAGCCGGAATGTGGTGAATAGGAGATTGTGCTCGAATCAGATGCCAGCGATGGAAAAGGAGTGAAGAAAGGCTGTGAGTAGATGCTGAGTCATGGTCTAGACATGCTCGCCATGAGTTCTGCAAAAACATATATGAAAGACACACCGAAATGTGCAAGAAATATGACGCATGTGGCATATAACCTCCTTTTTTTTAAGAGATACAAGTGTATTGGTGCTTTTAGTTCGTCCATTTTAACAGAATAACTATGAAACCATTAGTTCAGTCTTAAGCTAAATGGAAGTTGATAAAAAACGAAACTCACACCTGTGAGGTTAGATGTTCCTGATGACTGATCCAGCGTTGCCATGGATGCATGGCTGAGAAGTAGGTCGTATCAAGCCAGCGATGACCAGCCTGCGTGGCGTCAGTCACGGCTGTCTCCTCTGATAAACCTTCTTCCGTTTAAATTAGGCTCAGCCTGCGCACCTTTCAGCTCTCCTATTAAGATGCTTCAGCTGCCTGGGCCAATCATGAGAACAATACCAAAATTCTCTCTCTGGCAGAATTACCGGAATTAAACCAGTTACCAATTAAACCAATTAAACCAGACTTTCTAAATAACGTGATTCATTCATGGTCTCACAGGGAAATAATGTCTGAAATAATCATGTTTTTTCTGACGTCAATGTCTTTCTGAAGCTTACCCGTGAATCAAAGTTTTTGACTTAGTTTTCTGGCAACAAATGTGCTCCTTCACAGCATCGCAATGTCATGCTGCCATTTGTGCTGGTGGTGCAAAGGCCCGTCCTGGTTTCGTCACACGGACATATGCAAATGCAGCACAGCCTTTGCATTACATTAGCCGACTAGGGGAAAGTCTCTTCTGTTGCTGTTTAAACTCAGAAAAATTAGGATAAGGTTTTAGGATGCATACCCAAGGTTTCCACAAATGACCTGGTCTCTATTATGACGCAACACTCTGTATTACTTTACAACGTTTCTAGGTCACAGATAAGTCAAGTAAATGTAAATTTGACCTTGGCTACTTCCTGGGGTCGCAGTTGGCCTTTGAAGATATGCTAATGATCTGCATGTATGTCCTTATCTGCGGTGGTGGCGGCTCAGCCTGTTTAGTGTGTGAAGTGAAGTAAACTTTTAAATCCATCCCTGTCTGTCAAGGTTTTAGTGAAAGGCTGGTCTCTTTGCTGCCATCACAGCTGTTACCTGCAACCAATTATTATCTTTTCAAAGCTGGAACTGATTGCCAAACTCGCAACACTGATATATGCCGTGTATGTAGTGAACAATATACTCCTAACTGTTACGCCTCTTGCACACTACCTCCGTCAACGGACGCATCAGACCCGTCGCTTCCCGAAATCGGACCCGTCGCTTCCCGAAAAGTTGAACATTTCTCAACTTTTGACGCAGGCCACAGAGCCCAAAGAACGGACGGACCCACAATGCATTTCGAGGGCGCCCCATGCAAAGTCAATGAGATGCGTCCGTTGACGGAGGTAGTGTGCAAGAGGCTTAAGTGTGTTGGTTTTGCACGAAGACTTTGTAGCTTTGAGGTGCCACATGAGCATATTCATGGATCGGGGCATATTCATGGAATATGCCACATGAGCATATTCATGGATATTCATGGATAATGACGCTGTTGATGTGGATAAACATTTAAGATACTTTTAGTCCCCTAGGGATTTTTAGGGGATGATAAAAACACAACACAGGTAAGCTTGTTGAACTAGAGCTAAGTTTTTACAGGATTTTACGCACACCATCAACAGCACTTGTTATATGATCCAACAGGGTCAGGAAAACATTTTCCACACGATAAATTGATGTTAGAAAATGTTGGAAAATAATGAAGAAACAGTTCTCTTTTGTTTTAGCTTTTTCTGCAAACTGTATTTCTCTCTTGGCTCCACTTTCGTTTTCAGTTCAATGCCACTATCACCCACCAGTGCAGCACCATTCCCCGTTTCAGAGCAGCATGAGGGAAAAAATCAATGTGCAATTACTACTCATATCCACAGGCACTCTGCCTGGGCAAAGTTAAATGGTGCAGCTTGGTACCTGAAAAAAAAACGGTGGTAACTCCTATTTTTTCACTGGAGCCAAAGAGTGCAGTGATTTACTGGCAGTTTGCCTTCTGGAGCCAGAAGCAGCTCTATAGCTCAGGCTTTGGGAGTCAAGGTCAGGAAAAAGGGAAGAACACACCTGAAGACTCTGCAATAACGTTTTAGGGGCATTTATGTGGAAACTTTCCATTTGATATATATATATATACTTGCAGTCTCCAATGGTAACAAGTTGTAGGCCTTCATGGAGGCACTTAGCTTGACTTATCTCCCTACTCTATCATCAGCATGGTGGTTGACTTTAGTTAATGGTGTCTTTCGCACATTTTTAAGTTTAGTCCGTGAAGCGGAAAAATGGTAACTTGGGAGAGGCGTGTACAGTGGGGAAAGCGTGGAGGGATGCTGGTGGTCTGTTTTTCTATGCTAATGGCTGCCTGCTGGCTGCATGCACAGAGAGAAACATCTGTTTGCTGGATGGCTCAGTGATGTCTAACCATCCTTTGCCTTCATAATCAATCGGGGAACAGTGGCTTGTTTTTAACAAGCACCGCCATCGCAGGCAATGAGGATTGGAAGAGGTGCGAGCCACACTATAGGTATTCTGTTTTACTTTCAATAACCAGGCGTCATGCGGCGTTTTGGATAGATGGTGGATAGGCAAAGTATTTTAACAAAATAACTTTAAAAAAAACAAAGTATCGACTCAGGAGTTCAACTCCCTCCGAAATGTTCTGTGTTTGACACCTAATGTCCTCGCTGTAACTATAGTACACCGGGGAAATTAGCTGTATCTGTATTCACTGCAGCAGCGTTGAGTGAACGCGTCTCCTGAATGACTAGTAATAAGCGTACGTGCGCTTGAAAACATCCTGACATATTCCGACTCTGCCTCCAATGAATAATCAAACTGAGCCACTCAGAAGCGAACACCTACATTTCATCCTGTCAGTTCGCCCCATTATGGCAATTCATATCCAACCTTTTCCTATTGCACACTTTGAAAAGATGGAGGGGAAATCGTCCATTAAAACGTTAAATGTCACGCAATTCAGTCTATTGAGAGGCGTCCTATGAAGCCAACTTCATAGAGCAGACGCAGGGCTGGTTCTCTTTAATTTTGGCGTCTGTGCCTTTCCAGTTATCAAAATGTTTTGATGAGGACGAGAGACGGAGACATTGAATGACGTCCCTCTCTACCCCACCACCACCACCACCGAATCAACACTTCTTGTTGACGCCCATCCGTTCTCCGGGAAGGGATGCAAACAAAACAAAACCCTCCTTGCTAGCGTTTAATTATGCTACGACCAACAATGGAATCTGAACCAGAATTGATTGTGCTGAATTGAATTCAGCTCAACCAATTACAGCCGGTCTCTGTATTATTCTTTTCTTGCCTCTGCGGTTGTTATCTTCAAAATGCCTGGCTGTGAAAAAAATTAACGTTTAACAGGGGGTGAGTAATTAACCATTCATGAATTATTTTTGAAACAAAGAGGGTTGCTTGTGTAATGTCAGAATGAGGTTTCTTTGTGACTTTGATATTATCAGAGGAATGAGGGATTGATTATATTCAATGTGACAAAGGTGGGCCACGTCATTCTTTTGGATTTCAATTTTTTTCTACCTCCACCCAAAAAAGTCCAAGGCCATTTCCTCCACCCATCCTTACGCCTACAGATTCTTTCATCTGAACCTCAACCAACCCATTGTGGAAAAAAGTGTCAGGGTTATCAAAAGGAGTCATGTACTGCATCCGTAAAAAAACAAAAAAACAGCCATTCTATGATCACACACTCCAATAAAGCATGTATGAAAATACATGCTGAAATCCAGATTTTGGTAGCACTCGGAAAAACTGAACCTTTTAAGCATTACAATTTCTTAAATTAATACTCATTAGTAAACAATTCATAATTGATTCTAAATTATTTGTATAATAAAAAAAAGGTTGGTCTTATTAATCATTCATAACTGATTACGAATAGCTTACTAATGCCTATTCATTTATGAACAATGTTTGATAAATGAGAAATTCACTATTAATTGCTCTATTAATGCTTCAGAGTTGCACTTATTCTAAATTGCTCCCCAGTTTTTTAAGCTAACACCGAAATGCTCTGAGTAAGCCTTCTCCCTTTCGACACCTTCCCTCGTTAACACATCTGTCCGCCTTTGAATGTCTCTGCCTGTTTCAAGAATAACACAGGTGTTTCCGTTACCGGGGAGATGCTGCCGTTGATAAGGGCAGGTACCTGGTGGGCAGGTGACCTGTACTCTGGTGAAAATAACCACTGAAAAACAACTGGAGGTTGAGGATCTTAAAAAATATTCTCTCTGATTTAGTATTAATGTTTGTTGCGACAATAGCAGATGTTTGGCTCTGAGGTAATATTGTGGTGCAGGATATTGTCTTGTGTGGATAACGCTCACAGGAGGGCACACCGTTGACTTAAATGACTTCGATATGGATTGGTTGGATTTTTATTAAATAGATACGCTGGATCTGAAAAATCTAATATCGACAGGGACGCAATCTTTGGTGTGTGTGTGTGTGTGTGTGTGTGTGTGTGTGTGTGTGTGTGTGTGTGTGTGTGTGTGTGTGTGTGTGTGTGTGTGTGTGTGTGTGTGTGTGTGTGTGTGTGTGTGAATCAAGAACATGGAAAGTCATTATTGATGTGCACAGAGGGGCTGTGATGTGGTTTGACCATCGCACCCTGTTGTGGTGCATGCACTGTAGTATGGATGTGTAGTGTAGATAATGTATCATATATATATATATATATATATATATATATATATATATATATATATATACACACACACAGTATATTCAACATATTGTGTGCAAATGATTAAACAATCAGGTTGTGGTTTACAATGTATGATTGTACAACCTGATTGTAATAATCAATGTTATATATAAATCTGTGAAGGTTATGTCACGCTTTAAGAAATCTTGTTGATATGACGATAATTTATTTGAATCTAGAATTGTGTGTTTGCGTGTGCGTGTGCGTGCGTGCGTGCATGCGTGCGTGCATGCGTGTGTGTATGTGTGTGTGCGCCAGCCAGATCTGCATATTAACACTGGCTATGGAACTAGTGTAGCAGCAATACCAACCAAGCCCTGCACCAAATATAACCTGTAACATCCACACAGTGAAGACCTATTGACACTAATATCCAACATACAATAATAGGGGAGGGGGGCACGCTAGCGTGCTGGCTAGGGTGTACAACCGCCAGCCAAAAGATACTGGGGGTTGCCAATCCGACATCCCAACAGCCTGACTTCCAGGTGTCCTTGAGCAAGTTAACCCCTTACTGCTTTGAATGTATGTATGTAACAGTGATGGAGTGTGTGGATGTTGACTCACCAAACAGTCCGAGGCAAGTGGCCATTTTGTATTTTACATACAATGTATCTCAAGTCACTGTAAGTCACTGTAGGGTTCCTGGTGCTAATCATCACATGACACCATGGTTCCCCCCCTGTTTTCCCGCCTTGATGCCAAAAGCGGAATCGACGACCTTTCTTGTTTCGCGCACCTTCCCAGAAAAAGTGCTGTGTTGTGGTAAACGGATTTTCTCTCGTTGGAGTTTGGGTCGCCGCCATCATAATTTGCGACCTATATTGTGACACGCGCAGATTGCAGATTGCGCGACAAACCACGCTTATCTGGATAATGAGCTGGTTAGCACCAAAGGTCAAAGGCACACCTACAGGCAGAGCAGGAAATGAAATGCCTTTATGTTCCCTGCGAGGAAATATAAAATATACTTAACATACCGCAGTGTTGAATAATAACAAGAATATTACACTAGAAACACCTCAACGACCTTGACCTCCTTTTTCTTATTCATTGACTCTGATTTCAGAATTTCTAATATCTTATTTAGAGGAATAACTTTCACGGTCTGAGAAAACATCCAAACCACTGAAGAATACGTAGAATACCTTTTAATAATTGTTCAAACATTTTCATGCTAATATTTAACAGGGGTGTGTATTGGCGACTAGCCAAAGCTATTAGTAAGTCAGTTTGGATAAAAGCTATCTGCAAAATTACTAAATAGGTAGTAAAATGTATCTTAAGTACCAATATGTTTAATAGCAGTAATAGCAGTCCTGCGAATATTCTAGAACACATTAATGTTAAGTTTGGCCACTTTATTGCCACTTTATTTTGAAAATCAACTCCTTGCCACTGTTTTAAAATCATGTCTATTCTATAAATGATTGACCGCAGCAGGAAGTCCGAGATTTTTATTTATTTATCTTCACACACACACACACACAAAAACGACCACTTTAGTAAAGAGACAGCGCTAGGTTTGAAATCCCACCTGCTGCCACTTTCAAATATCAACCGCTAACTATTGAGTGTTTGCCAGCTGAAGTGAAATTCATCGGGCCACTGGAATGGCGCTTGACAATTTCAGACCCCTCTGCCATCATCAATCAATAGCCAAAGCTCTCTTTTGTCAGTAGGTTTCTTTCTCTCTTTAATTTTCTTTCTCTCCTCTTAGAACAAGATTGGAAGTAATTAGGTGTGCACCATGTGTGAGCACTCTTGTTTGAAAAGCTGCTGTATTTTAAATTATATATCCGGGAACCAGGGAAGATTAATAAAGGGTGTACAGGTGGACTGTGGTTCATTTTAGTGAAATGAGAATACAATTCACTGATATTGGTACATCTTGAAAAGCGAAAAAATATATTTAACAACTGTGGCAATGCACATGCTGCACACCACCTAGGTGAGCTAAACTGGGCTCCTCCAGACAAGTAGGCAGGGCGGTGGTGTTGAGAGTCCGGTTTATTGTAAAAGCTGATTGATAATGCTACATGGTGCTCCATGTTGCCATGCAGGAGAGTGCTCCCTGAGGCCTCATTTACACGAGGACGCTTGCGGGTAAAAACGACAAAATATTTTATCGGAAGAACCTTTCGTTTAGACGGTGACAGCGTTTTTATGGCTTAAAAAACGCAAAAATTTGAAACCACCCTCCAGAGTGGAAAACTTGAATATGCTCCGCCGTAGCGTTTCCGTCTACACTGCCAAGACGCAAAACTCTGCTCACGTCACGTACAGGAGTCTTTCCACGAAATGTACAGGATATGTACAGATAGTATTACTGAACAGAGAAGGATCTGTAATGCTCTCAGACATGGCAGTGCTGTGTGATAGTGTATCACAGCACCACCTAGCCGCCTGGCATGCATACCCAATCGAATTCCACACACTTTTGTGTCACCGTATGCACGCAGATTTCCTCCCGAAAACGCTCCTCTAAACGTGGAATAAAAAGTGAAGACACTTTTGTGTCTTCTGTTCAGACCGTCATCATGTAAGCGTGGCCTGAGTGTGTGTATGAGGTGATGGCTGGTTGAACCTGTGCACACTGATTACTCAATGCACAACAGGTGTGCAGCCTTACCCAGCCCCAGAGTCCAATCAGTTTGACTCGGGCCAGGTGAGGCTGCTTAAACCAGCCATCATCCACACACACACCCAGACCCAGTCCAAATTGAGTCACTATTAATTTTCACATCATGAGGGAAAGCAAAATGGAGATTTGTGGAGAGTTCAAGAAAATATTCTGATTATTTTAATTGTGCCACTTATGAAACACAAATTGTTGTTAGGGTTAGGGTTCTAATTGAGTTCCGGTATAACACCATGGGTAGACTAGGGTCATTATCGCTCTTATCGGTCAAACCTGGGTAGAGTTTTGTTTGTCTTTGATGGATGAGGCCACCTCTGCTCTGCTATTTTGCAGTTCAATGTCACTTCAACTGTCACTTTGTAGCTTTCACACCACACCCAACACCTCCGTCTCAAACCTAGCTTTAACCTTTTCCCTTGAAGCTTTCACTTTGTTTGAAATTGTTGAATGTTACAGGCATCTACAGAATTCAAATCCAAACCACATGTGTCTCACTAAACCCAGGGATTCTTTTTCCCGCTCTAAATCATTTTGTTCCATGAAAATTTGACTTTGAAAAGAATTCTGGAAAAGCTTAGCTACTGACAAAAGCACTAACATTATCGTAAAACAAACGGAAGTACATAAAATACGTACAAATAGTGGCAAAATAAATTACATTAATTTATCCTGCAAAGTAATGCAAATGCTAATGCAAATTCATCAACCATCAAGACTCAATCAAGCCACATATTTTTGGATGAGTCAAACCCACTATCGTTGGCCTGCTTGCTTGTTAGCATGTGACTTATAGCGCCATGATACACGCTCGGAGCTGTGTTTAACCGCATTCCAGATAATTAGCGGATGAAGTTGTGGCAATTTGTCAGTTGCCACATTCTTTTTTCAAACTATTTCCAGTTAGTTTATTCACTGGGTAGTGGTTTAACGGGCTTTGAATATATTGTCCAACTGCCGGGGAAGAAGCTCCGGTTAGCTGCCAATCTTTCAAGCATGGCCGAGTTCACAGATATACAGAGCTTGTATTTATCAAAATATTTATTCATTTATTCATTCACGGTCGTAAACAAAAGACGTGTCTTAGTGCTGACGGCTTTATCCCACAGCTGGTGAGCGAGTGTTGAGATTTGGTGTGAGTGGCGCCGGAATGTTCCAATGCTAACGCTCGCTGGGACATGACTTTTTAACCGACATTTCAAAGCCTTCAATAGAGGCCTAGAGCTTCTTGTAGCCTTTTCAACTTGGAAGTTGAAGACACGTAATTGGAAGGACAAATTAAAACAGGTTAAGCCCCCAGGGGACGATGGGTGTTAGAAATAAAAATAAAGTAAATGTTGTGATTTAACATTTGAAAACTAGATGGGATAACTCAGTGTTATACTTGGTGGTCCCTGCAGTCACAATTGCCTGATGCATATATGTAGCACACCATGGTGAGGTCTCTGACTGCGTTTCCCACAATTCCCCAAAGGCCAATACAGCCCTCAGGCCATGAGGGAATTTGGTTATATCATTGAGATCATTGCCCTTCACCGCCTAACCCTAACACTAAAACTAGTTTTGATGTTGTCATTTTCCAACTGCGGATTTCACAGGGTTAACGAGACCCGTCGTGTTATGTACAACGTTATTCCAACCACTAACGGACAAATCTAATTCCATGTTATCTGTTTAGTTTCACAGCAAACAAGAGCCAAAAGAGAAGACGAGACAAATCCTCCTCCTAGAGCGGGTAAGTGTTTGGGACACCAGTCTCTCTAATTAATCTACTACATGATCCACTGCCTCCCTAATGTGTGTAATGGATCAAACCGGCGATGTAATACAATCAATTTCTGCGTCGTACCCGCTTCTCAGATTCCAACTTTTTCTCTCCAAAATCGCATTACTTCCTGGCATCAAATGAATTGTCTTAGGAGGAGGGAGGGAGTCCCCTCGTCCATCGTGTTTGTGTTTTGGGACAGTTGACGCGTGCGCAGCCCGGTATCAACCCGATCAGGGGAGTGGACTGGGAGTCAGGACCGCCTCCATGGCCTCTAGGCCTCGTCGCAGTGGCAGACGTTGTCCTGTTGCTTCCTTTAATGAGATCTGGAGGCATGCAATCTAATATTCACCACAGAGGCCCCGGTCAGTGCCCCTGAGCCCGGGCCCCCCCCCCCCCCCCCCGGGGCCCGCGTGCTAATTCGATGAGGAGTGGAGTCAGCTCTGATCGGGGCGACTGGCGAGGCCCCACAGTGAGTGACGGTGGGAGGGACCGCTGGTTTGTTTCCGCGTTCATTTATTTCCACGTTCGCGTAAATGCCCATTCCACGTTCATTGTTGATGATTAGGGTGAGATTTATTCTGTTTGTAGCTCTCTACTTTTATCCAGACGTGGCTGTTGGAGCCTTTTTTTAGTTTGACAGTTTATAAAGTTTAGTTTTGAAAAATCGACATATTGTTGTTTCTGTGACTAGGTCTAGTTGTCCACTTTTATTTTGAAGGATCGAGAAATAACGGGATGGGAGGGGTTAGTTGAGCACCATAGGAGAACAGTTTGTTTTTAATCGACAACTTTCATATCGTTAGCCTCATAGCAAAATTGCCTAAATCATATTTTTAAGTTCATATTGTATTCAAGAAGTCTAAGTCAAACAGATGACTTAGACAGATAATGATGAAAGGTCAAAAGCACTCTGATTGGCTTCGGATATAGCCAGTGAATCAGCAGCGTTAGGAGGGTAGGGTTAGGTTACATATCACAATTTGGCCAAAATATGACTATGCTATAAGGCCAACAACATAGAGGGCCAGACAGAGGTTGTTTTCATCTGTATCGCTGTGCTTTTATCTTGAAATACCATCCACTGCGAAGCGCGCCCCAAATGGCCACACACCACCACCCGTCTTTATGGCCGATAAATATCCGGTGAGCGGCGCAGACGCCCTCGGCGTGCCCTTGTGTAAACAGGACGCTCGTTCCGGAGGCTTGGCGGCCGGTCGGCACTTGTGCTCTTAACCTCCCCTCAGAGATCACTCATTAGCTCAGACGAAAAAGGAGAAGAGAGGGCCCTGTCTTCCGGTGATGAATGGAGCTTCTCGCCACCACTGTCCCAACTGTCAGCGGTGATTGATGCACCGAGTACATCCCTGGTCCACATTGCCGCGTGTTCACCCCCCCATGAACGCTCTGTGCTGGGGGATGCAGGAGGGGGACGTGGCGGTGGTGGTGGTGGTGGTGGTGGTGGTGATGGTGGTGGTGGTGGTGGTGGTGGTGGTGGTGGTGGTTCTGTTTTAAGGTGGTGTAATATTTGGTCAGAGCATTTCTGACAGGTTCCCACACAATCTGTGAGGAGAGATTGGACAATCTGTGATTTAAAGCCCCTGCTTTCTGTCAAACTTCCCCCAACAGGGGGCTGTTCTTGATAGACACATGTGATAAACCTGCAAAGACGTTGTCATGTTATTTATCTGATCCAAGGCAACTTACAGTGAGTTTTAGATGCATGAATGAGGTAGTAGCAGCTTTGATCAAAATAAAAAAAACAGGTATTTTCTTGACCTGCTCACTGTCTGCAGAGTAGAACCATCTGGGTGAGGAACACCTTAACCCCTCGACTAACCTGCCCATTCTCTCAGCTTTTCTCTTGATTCGGTGTTGCCATAATGTGCCACTGGCTCTCCCCCTGCCACAGTCAAGGTTGGCAAACACCAGCAAGTTTCGCCAGAAACTAAAGAAGAACCAGACCGCGGCGGTCTCCGCCTTCCTCATGTAATCTCTCGGCTTTTTCATTTCCTGCAGAATTCCGTTAATCAATTCAAGCAGGGTCTTATGATAGCTTCGGATGACATCAAGGATACGCCATTTTGTGTGTGTGTGTGTGTGTGTGTGTGTGTGTGTGTGTGTGTGTGTGTGTGTGTGTGTGTGTGTGTGTGTGTGTGTGTGTGTGTGTGTGTGTGTGTGTGTGTGTCCCACTCCTACACTACCACTAAATCTGAACTCCAAAACAAACGCGCTCTGTCGTAGCTCTGGCTGATGGAGCTGTCTGTCTGCAGAGCACGCGTTGAAGGCTACAAATTAATAAGATAAAGATTCATACAGAGAGACAGACCAATTAGGCAGAAGTTTACTTGTGTTAATATTTCAGCGTGAGTTTGCGGAGCTCGGCGTTAGCCACAATATCAGCCACAATGACTAAAATAAACGGTTGTCATGTGTGTGTGTGTGTGCATGGGGCGTGTGTGTGCGGATATCATTTGTTTTGTGGCCAACCGCGTTCACTGTCAAAACTACAGCGGGAAAAATGCATTACAAGCTAATAACATAGCAACGCCTCAGATTATGTTTCAGACCACATTATGAACGATAATGTGGGTGAGATCCCGGAAATGAAATGGGAGACGGTCGGAGAGACAGTTGGTGATGTGGTGGAGGAGGGTTAGCACGGGGGGCCCCGAATTAACCTGTTTTCCTCAGAAGCGGCGGTAGCAGGTAGATGAAAATGTCCGCCTGTCGGGTGGAATCGCCCCCGTCACTCAGGGGAACTCGTGATGGGTTTTTTCAAACCGCAGAGAGATTGACGGAGGAGTCAACTGTCACTCAGGCTGGCTTAGCATGTATGACATGTTTACAAATAAATAATTCAGCTGTTTCTCTATAAATATACAGTTTGAGTGACACGGTTGATATCTTTGCCACGGTAGCGGGTTGCTCAAGGGACAATATTTACTTGGTTTTAAAGGTGACAGAGGTTAGAATGAATTGACTTTTCACACGGTCCAAAAATGAAAAAAAATGCAGAATATATCTATTATATATCTATATAATATATATCAAGATATAAATATATCTTGAAATATATCTTATATCTTGATCTCTTGAAATAACTGTACTGAGAATACTGTAATTGTGGTCAAATTTTTGTTTGGGTTAATACAATTCACACATTAATATATATTATTATTATTATCTAAATTACAATTAAACTGCATCTGTTAAACATAATAAAGGCCGACACAAATATGGAAAATAAGTGAGGACACGTTAAAGGACCACATGTCTTTGTGGCTTAGAGTTATCCTTCAGTATTAACAGGACAAAGAGTTAGGGTTCTATTCTCTCTGGTCTCTGACCCTATGCTTCAGGCTTACCCCCCCCTCCTCCCCTCTCCTCTCCTCCCCTCTCCTCTCCTCCCCCTTCCTCCCCTATATGTCCAGGAAGACACATATGTGTTCCCTCTCCCTCTCCCTCTCCCTCTCTCTTCATCTCTCTCCCTCTCTCCTCCCCCTCTCCCCCCACCCCTCCTCCCCTCCCCTCCCCTATGGGTTCAGAAAGACACATATGTGTTCTATCTCCCTCTCTCTCTCTTCGTCTCTCTCTCTCTCTCCCTCTCCCTCTCTGCCTCCACCTCCTCCCCCTCTCCCCCCCCCGTGTTCAGAAAGCGGCAGGTCTGGGTGTGTGTGTTTCTGTCACCATCGCTCCATGATCCCCTGACACACAGGAATAATCTGGCCTTCGGGACTCGCTTAGGAGGGGGAGAGAAGAAGAGAGGAGGGACGACACATCAGGGGAGATGGGGTTTGAAAGATGGCCACGAGGAAGCCGTTCCTCCCCGAAGGGTTAGGCTCCCTCTCTCTCTCTCCTGCTCTCTCTCTCTCTCTCTCTCTCTCTCTCTCTCTCTCTCTCTCTCTCTCTCTCTCTGTTCTGTTCTTATGACACCGCGGTGTCGATCGCCCTGTCCCTTTTGTAGAGCCAAAGTCCCTGAGACACATTGCGGTCACTGTGGGCCGAGGGGATGGTGTGAGGCGGGGGGGGGGGGGGGGGGGGGTTGGGAGGGTTATGGCGAGTACAAAAGACTGACCCTCTCCAGAGAGAGAGAGAGAGAGAGAGAGAGAGAGAGAGAGAGAGAGAGAGAGAGAGAGAGAGAGAGCCCTATATACGGGGTGGGTGGACGGACTGAGTGCAGACTCCGGTGGGGCCCCACAGGGTTTGTTTGTGTGTGAGTGACCCTGCAATGCAAGGGCATCCCATTCAGAGTGGTCCGTGTCTACTGAACGTCAGCATGATGGGATGTGTTGTACATTTGTAGACGGAAAGGTGACAAAGTGAGTTGAGATTCACACCCATTTAGTTTTACTCAGTTTAAAGTATAAAGCTTGTCCCCCACTGTGTAAATGTAGTAGACACAGGAAAGGGCAGATTTTCAAACGGCTTGTAATGGCATGATATCACCCCTTTGACGTGTTAGAATGTTTGGTGAACTTCAGACAAGGACTCAGATTGAAGTAGAATATCTAGACACACATTGGAAACGTTTGAAAATAGCCTTGAATGAATGAATGCTTCTTAAGATGTCTGTTATGCATTCATTATTGAAGGAAAGACGCCTTGATGTGATTATGAGGCAGACCAGGGAGTTTTGTGTTGAAATATTCATTGGAAATATGACCAGCGAGATAAAGCGATCAGGTCTATTATGAGTTGTTTATTCAGAGAGGAAAAGGCTTAGAGTACAAAGTGGGGAACGCGAAAGGCCACTTGGAGGGGTCCTTAATCCTAACCACACTGCCTGGCAGCAGGCCAGGCAAATGGCTCCATTCACACAGGAGAGTCAGCCACAGAAAGCAAACTAATAATTCATCCCAGTTGTGGAGCTGTTTAACCTGCTGCTACTTAGTCTGCTGTTTACCATTTAGTCGGTTAGCAGATGCTCGCGTTCCAAAACATTGGCAGTGTTTTCAGATACACGATATCAGGGCACGGGTTGAGGTTTGGTACCATGCTCAAGGACACTACCGCTGTTGGGATTGGAACCCAGAACCGTTTACCCTGATAACCACTAGACTATCCTGCTGCGACTTCCCATAATGTGATCGCACGCATTCTTAGCATGGATGGCCAAATAAAGGATGGGATTCGAACCCCTAACCCTCACAGAGTTAATGTCACGTGAGTGTTTTGAAGAACATTGGAGGAGAAGGGTCTCTCTTGTGAACGCCAAAGTTTCTTTCCGGCAATTAATTCTCAACCAGGGCAGATATCGACCTCTACGAGTCTTTACTTGTCGTGGAAGTACAAGAGATGTCGGAGAACCCAACGCGGTCGTTTATGAGTTTATAATATCATCCGGAGGCGCACGCAGCTTTTGGCCGTGATGTAATATATTTTAGCGTATGCTACACTTGAACCTCCTAAGATGGCGCAATTTGATTGGTTCGCTATCTTGTGATATTGGGCAATAATCCTATGATTGAGATCTCAAACATGGGATATTGTTTTCATCGCAAAATGTCGTGCGTGACGGTCGTCTTGTCACGCTAATAAAAACCAGATAAACCGCTAATAAAAACAAATAAATCCTGGGAAAAAGTGTTCACGTGTATAGTGGGGCTCCGGGAATAGTGGGGAACAGCTATTTGCCTTTGGCGAATAATTGTTAAATAGTATATTATATTATATAGATATTATAGCGCTCCAGGAGTACGCAAACTGCCAAAATCACTTTCTCCTCCATGTTGCCTTTCACTCTGGACCTCAGGGAGTGAACGCTGATTGGCTGTCACGACAAAGCATCAAGCGAAATTTGCGGTAAAGTTAAAATATTCCAAGTACAATAATGCCAAATCCAGGTTTTCTATCCAGGATCTGCCTCTATTCGCATCTTTGCATTGACTATGGATTCCCGCTGTGCATTAATTTTTGGTGTGAACACACCTTTAGATGGTTGAACCACCATTAAGTGACGTATACACTCCTGCTCAGGGGGACCTTGGGGAGACGGTCGACACGATTTCCCCTGTCAGACGGTGTGTGAGATGGGCCACGGTGAGTCACGCATGCCCACGGCTCCACAACAACACGAGCAGAAAGATGGACGGAGACACACACTGGGGGGGAGATAGTGCAGCCTTGGTCATTAAACTTTGTCTGTGTGTGTGTGTGTGTGTGTGTCCATTTGTTGTTTGTTGGTGTGTATTTCGGTGTGTGTGTGTGTGTGTGTGTGCGTGTGCGTGTATGTGTGTGTGTCTGCACGTGCAACACTTCTGAAGGAACGGACAGCGTGTTGAATCCCTGGTCTCCAAATCCTCAGGGCGTGTGTAGTGGAGGTATATCTATCTTGGGTGTGGGGGTGGTTGTCTTTTGCTGTTGTTGAGGGATTAAGCCATGGCTTGAGAAATAGCCACCGACATCAACTCCAAGGCAGTTCTCACAGTTCTCGGTTCAAAACTCAAAAGTCCACAGCCTCCCTGAGCAGAATGCCATATCCCTACCCATGAATGACAACAGCGAAACAGTAAAAAGGAAAGAGAAGGACTTGTCCAAATGGGTACCTGTGTCTCCATAGACACCTAAAGATGGATGGGGTCCCGATGTATTAGCTGGGTCCCGAAAACAATGGCATAAAAAGCCACAAAGAAGAAAGATTTTCTTTGGCTTCAGCAATGCATTTTGACTTTTGCATGGCATTAGAAAGTGGGGGGGGGGGGCGGGGCTCACCATCGCATTAAAGCTATTCGTCTTATGCAAGAAATCCTCCCTTCCCTTCCCCAAGTCTTTCCAATGGAGATGTGTCAGCCAGCCAACATGAGGCTATTACCTTCCAGCCTTCACTTTGCTCGTTCATATTATATTCAACCTCATCATTACAGCAGAAACTTTCGTTTGCAACAAGAAAATGACAACTTTTCAGATGTCTCCACGATGCAACAGACGCAAGCAAATTTAAAATCTCCCAAGTCCTCTCGCGGAAAACAGGCCTCCGTATCAATTTGTGTTACCTTACATTTCTCTGTCTGGAGGAAGAAGAGATTGGATGTGTCTGGTGTGCCCCTGCCATGACTAGCACATCGTTCCTCCCAAGAACTCTCATCCGGGGGAACATGTGAAATGCGACAGCTTCTGTGATAATTATCCAGCGTTTTTTTGGCTGTGACCACCGCTGTGTCCCTCCGACCACTTCTCATCTCCCCCCCGTCTCATGTCCTCCACGTTTCGGAGGCAGGCGAGAGCATAAGCAGAACGGATGCTTAAAATAAATACCTCACCGCGATAGTGCTCCCCTCCGGCAGCGGGAGCGTCCGTCTCAGTCGGAGGCTGTAATCACGTTCAGAGCTTGATGTCGCCCGATGCTGACGGGAGCTTTTTTTTAAGGTTAAAAGGAGGCTTGTTATTTCTCCTTACATGAGTGATTCTCTGGTCTCTGGTCTCTCACTGTGCATCGTGTATTGCACAGTGAGAGGTGGCGATGTGACACACGACTCGCAGGGTTACACTGTGGCGCGCGTGATGGTGGTGTAGTGGTCCGTGCCCAGCCGGGGGATTCTGGTTCCGAACCCCATCATACAAAGCTGAACTCTTATGTCCTCAGGCCAGAAGCCCTAACTAGCTGTCCATGAATGTCATCCGTCTGCTGTTCTGCTGTTTATTACAAACACGTGATTTGATTTCAGAAGGATTAAGCAGCAATTAAGGTAATTTGAATTGATGAATGAGTACAGACATTAATAAATGATCAAAAATGTAGTCCATTATATTTCATGATTTCTTGTCCGATTAAGTAACCGATCAATCAAGCTCTTGTTCAAAAAAACGTAAAAGGTAACATCAGAGTTTGACAGTACCGAACTGCACAACTGACGTGTTTTGGATAAAAAAGGATAGCCAAAACAGAAAAAACATTTGATCTCATGAGCAACATCTGCAGCGCGATAGCATGAAACTTGCTACCAGAACCCTCTCTGTCTGAGAGAGAGAGAGAGAGAGAGAGAGAGAGAGAGAGAGAGAGAGAGAGAGAGAGAGAGAGAGAGAGAGGAGAGAGAGAGAGAGGAGAGAGAGAGAGAGAGAGAGAGAGAGAGAGAGAGAAGAGAGAGAGAGAGAGAGAGAGAGAGATTTCCTGCTCTATTTGCAGCCAACCAACCTCAATATTTTGCCCTCCTACACACAAGACACCATAATTAGCTCTTCTTAAATACTTTGTCTTGGCCGACAGTGTCCAGAGTGGTTCTAAGCAGACACTTTACCTGATATTAATGTCACCGCCGGCGCACACGCCGAGTGCACTCGTGTGACATGTACACACACCCTCCGTGCAGTGAGTGTGTCATTACGGTCTCTGCTGTACCCTCTGTACCCTCACACACGGCTAGCTTTATCTTGTTGCTTTGGTTTTGTGGCCGTGTGTGGTTTACTGGATTACAATTGAGTGGAGCTAGATGGACAGGGAGAGAGGTGAAATGGTGAGGCAAATTAGTCTTACTCACGATTGAAATGATAATTATTTATTAATGTTGTTAGGAAATGCGAATGACTTGCTTGTGTGTTGGTCAATATATATGAACACACTTTTCTTTTGTTAAAATCGCTACACATAGCAAATACCGCATTTTTTATGTACAAAGGGCTCAACACTTAGTTTGGAGCATAAGCTGGTCTTCACTAGGCTCCATGAGGGCACGGTTGAATCCATCGGTCTTTGTCACCCGAGTTTTTCCGTTTTTATGTGGGCTTTCTAGATTTTTGTCAGGTAGGCTGATATAGGAATTTAGTGTCGCACGTTACAGCGTTGTCTGGTTCTAGAGACACACCTGCATTACATTCATGTGCCGACTGTAACAGTAATATTTGAATATCACTAATTGAGTTATCCCTAACACTTGACTTTAGGGTGCATATTCTGCTGTTTGCTGGCCTTTTTTTTTAAGGGTACAAAGTGTTTTTTCACTGATGGCCACCAAAGGCCAAGTGTTTGTTGACCGTTTCTCCAAATGTTTGCCAATGGAAAACTGTCAATTCTATCTATCATTGACTAGTATGTTTTTCTCCCCAGAATCAAGAAGCTCTTATTCTATGCAGTCGTTTTGTTATTACTTTGAAAACTTTATTACAGCTTTCATCTCCTTTTCCTCTTGTTCGGATTTGAAAAGAAAAAGGAAGTTAATTGAATACAGAGTCTCTTAGCGTATAATGCAAACGTCTATCATAACAGATTGAGAAACTGCAATCTTTTTATCACAGCGTTCATCCACTCTCTCTAACGCCTGAATGTGAAATAAGTGGCAGGGAAACTTACTTTCAATTTTTCAATACAATCCTCTCTGTTTACATTTGAAAATGCATTGCCACCATCACAACAAATTGTGGGCGCGAATTCTTCTCTCATGACACACTGTTCCTTTCAAACTGCACAATGCCACCATGACACTCCCTGCACACAACAGCGCTGGTGGGGGTCCATTGCAACAGCGACGGTGGTGGTGGTGGCTTATTGTGTTAGCCCCTCAAAGGCTCTGGGTAGTGGGTGGTGGGCGGGGGGGGGTTTGGTGGTTGTTATGGGGATATGTTTGCCTTGCTTGGCCACCCGCAGCATTGACCCAGGCCTCCCAGGTCCTGGGTGCCTGGTTAATGCAGCTCTGGTGCTCACACACACAAACACTCACTCAGAAGTAAATTGAACACACGGGCGGATAATTGTGGCTGTCTGTTTGGGGGGGTTTAGACAGCGGCGCACAGACACCGGGCCGCGACACACACACACACGCACGCATGCTTGCGCTCGCACGCACACACACACACGCACACACAGACACAAACGCATGCATGCAGGCACACACGCAAGTCACGTCACAGGCAAACAAACAGCAAATCAGTTTTGATACACAAAGGATAAAGTTTCTGATGTATAGATAGCATGGGAAATATTCTAGAATGTAGGATATTTTTTCGGGTAGGGGTGGTCGTCGCAGTCGAGTTGTCCCTGAGCAAGACATCTCACCCTAACTGCTCCTGACGAGCTGGCTGTCGCCTTGCAAGATTGACTCCGCCGTCGGTGTGTGCATGAATGGGTGAATGTCAGGCAATATGGTGAAGCGCTTTGGAAAAAAGCGCCATATAAATGCAGTCAATCTATGCACACCCTTGGAAACTGACAGTTTATCTGGTTCTTCGTGACGGACTCTTCGACTGCTCAGTTTCGACTGAGGTAACCTCTTTGTCTTTTTGATGTTTAGCTTCACCCTTATCATGGCGTCGCCAAAGGTTTGCCGTCAAGTTGCTAGGTAACTGGAACACCTTACAAGATTGTAAGGTGTGTATTTTCCAGACATTATTATTATTTTTTTTTGTTCCTCACTCTCGATAGTAAGTGGTGTGTTTAACAACCGAAAAACAAAAACCGGTATACCTTACCAGTCATTATAGTCATTAAGTAGTCATTATAGTATTTTGTCTGTTTTTTGGTTATGGTGCTCCATTAATTCGTAGTGGGCTGTATTCATCTTATTTCAGAAAGCCTTTCTAAACGTCTTCATCGTCTGGCGACCGCCGAGGGTGACAAGCATCGGACAGCTTTCCATAAGATCTGCCCGTCTCCTCTCTGTCCTCCATCGTGTCATCTTCACAGAAGCACATCTGGTGTTCGAGAGAGACTGGGGGGAGGAGGAGGAGAAGAAGATGCATCCAATACGTTGCTCACCGAGACATAAACAAGTTGTCAATCAGCGCACTTGTATCATTGGATCATTAAGCAAATCGTTGAGCCAAGCTGCCTGCCACTTCGTTCGAGTCCAGAACAAGGTGTTCTTTTCATTGATCTTTGACCCTTCGGAGAACGCACTGATGGACACGCACGTGGGTGGGCTGAAAGACATTGACCTGTAAGTGTGACTAAAGTGTCTGATCGATAATTGTATTGATCGGTAGAGGGAGCGTGATCAGAAGTTACAAAACACGACCCATCGGACCGTTTAGGGAAGAACGGTATACAATTCTGCGTTCCACTTGTTAACATTTCAACGACAAGTGCAGAGAAGTCAAGTCAATTTGTACGGCCCTTAATCAGCCGCTACCGTGTCGCATTACACGACATCCCTTAAGGGCCCTGACCCTAACCCTTCCAGGGATTGGAATAGGTGCCAGATGGGCAGATGAATAACAGCGCTGGAAAAAAGCGATGTTGAGAGACATAGACGTAATGAAGCAGTAAGTGGAAGCAATTTGCATTACGGCATTGGCTAAAGCGTTATAGCTCTCCTGGGCTAGGTACGGCCTTGTCTGATGTTCAGCTACCCAAAAGGCACCGGCGTGCTCCACAATACGGAACCCCGCCGACGCTTTTGATTGAAATGCGAGGGGAAACGTGTCACATCGGCCTGTCGCGTGTGTTAAGCGACTCTGGCACGGAGACCCAAGGATACGCATACGCGCATTTGTCACAGCAGGGTAACAGCTTTGCACTGCAGTGTTCGCCCCAATTCTGTCTTTGCGACCACTTGTCTCATCTTGTCTCATCACCAGAATGGACTTGGAACAGACATCTGTTCCAAGTCTGAGTCGCCGTCGATGCAAAGCTGTACTGGTCTTGTGGGGCTGAAAAGCTCAAGTCTTCATATGCATGCTTTCTAGGTGTGTGTGTGTGTGTGTGTGTGTGTGTGTGTGTGTGTGTGTGTGTGTGTGTGTGTGTGTGTGTGTGTGTGTGTGTGTGTGTGTGTGTGTGTGTGTGTGTGTGTGTGTGTGTGTGTGTGTGAGCCTTTTTTCTTTTGAGAAACTCAAGGTACGCAATGGAGAATACATACACTTATAATATGTATTGGACTGTCCGAAATCTTTAGGTCTATTTCACATTTTTGAATACTGTGTTACCATGGTTATATGGTACCTTAACATCTCAGCCATGACACAAGGATGCTCTGCTGTATCAGAGCCAATACGGATTTCCTTGGGTGCTATGTTGTAGGATTGGAGGATTAACTTGTCATTGTTTCTCTGTCTTTGTTATTCACTTCCTTTCAATTTACAAATTGAGTCTTTGTGGATTATCGTGTTATGCTTCCACTGTGCTACGGATGAGGGCTTTGTGTGTTCGTCAAGGACTGTGAAGTGATTGCAAACGAACCGGGTATTTGACCACAAGTCATTCAGTGAAAGACTTGCTAGAGTACAATATTCTCACAACATAAGTGTAGGGATCTGCTTACATGTGGTGTGAAAGTAAAACCACCAGAGGAGTACTGAAAAAAAGTACACAATCAATGGACTCACCGGTGATGGGGAACTAGGGTTAGAGCTGGGGCCACACACACACACGCACTGGGAACTACAAAGGTGCCATTTGTGGATCCATTGCTGGTGTCGCCATGGAGACAGATTCATGGCCTCGTTTTTTTTCTCCTCTCCTAAACATTCAAACGTGGATCCTACACATGTCACCACACCCCTGTGGCTAGGCTATCAGACTTAACATCCACTGCTGTGAATCTGTCATATATCTAAGCCACGACTCCCCCCTCCCCCACCACCATTTAGACCACATTAGGTAGGTCCCAGTGAACCACACCGTGATCCCACCCAGAATTCCAAGGAACACCTCTTGAACCACACATACGTTTGTAGGGCTTGATTGTCAATAATGTTGACACACAGTTTTACCAAGATATTATGTATGGTAGGTTATTAGCAAGTTTTGAAATATTTCCCAAATGGCAGACAAAAAAGTATCACATGTAAACAGGTTCATGGTTCGCGCTCAGGGCAAATGCATTATTGTCAAATATGTATTGAAAAGTAAGCAATAACTTAAACGTTAAGTGGAACAATTTATAAATTATAGCAAATCAAATAGTAACATTATATTGCTTACCTGCGAACCGATTCCTTGAGATCGGTTCAGCCCAAGCAAAACGCTAACAATAAAGGGGAACTAGAAAAACAAAAGACAGTGTCAAGTGTGCAAGGTTTGGACAAGGAGCCATTCCATGTGACCCGATAGGTGCGATTCGTCAGGTAGGATGTGAACGAGGATAGGGCAGATTCAGCAATGCCAAGTTCGGCGAGAGTGGCAAGGAGGATCTGGTGGTTCATCGTGTCAAATGCTGCGGACAGGTCGAGGAGAATGAGAACCGATGAGAGGGACGAGGCTCTGGCAGCACGGAGGGACTCAGTCACCGCGAGGAGAGCCGTCTCAGTGGAGTGGGCCTTCTTGAAGCCCGACTGGTGAGGGTCAAGCAAGTCGTTATGTGAGAGATAGAAGGACAGTTGGTTAGAGATGGCACGTTCAAGTGTTTTAGAGAGGAATGAAAGAAGAGATACCGGTCTGTAGTTCTGGATCTCGGTGGTGTCAAGGGTCGGTTTTTTGAGGAGAGGCTTTATTCTGGCAGTCTTGAAAGACGCCGGAACAATGCCTGAAGTGAGGGAGGAATTGATGAGGGCGGTGAGAAATGGCAGGAGGTCGACTGAGATGACCTCTGGAGGAGAGAGGAAGGTATAGAGGTCAAGAGGGCAGGTGGTGGCGTGGTTAGCGTTAACTATTCTATTGACCTCTTCGGAGGTGAGGGGGGTGAAGTGGGTAAAAGCAGAGGTGGGGATGGGGTGGAGGGAGGATGGTGGCAGGGGTAAAAGTGGAGCTGGTGTCCTGGGTAAAGTAGGTGACAAAGTCGTCAGCAGTGAGGGAGGAAGGAGGCGGTTTATACTTTTTTCAGAATCACAGTTTTAGTTCCAAACCGTCATATTCGTCAGTTGGTCCCATTGAAACCGTCTGCCCATTCTGACACTTCAATTAATTAATACAATCGTAACTAAATCATTTTTCAACCGTTTTACCATCGTTCAAACAATTAAACAAATCTAGACATGTGTATCTTCACAACCATCCAAACGAAATTTCGATAGCTTTTATACTTTTTTCAGAATCACAGTTTTAGCTTCAAAATGGGATCGTTTTCAGTTGGTTTCATTGAAGCCGTCTGGTCAACCACTGACAATTCAACACATCGTAACCAGGGCTGTAGTGGTGGCTGAACGCACGTAAACGCCGTTTACCCACCTCGTTTACCCACCGTTTACCCACGCCGTTTACCCACCGCCATTTACCCACCGCCGTTTACCCGGAAATAGCGTTTACGCACCCCTGAGTGGCGTTTACGCACCTGTAAATTATTATTTTTATGTTTTATGTTTACATGCCTTTACGTCTTCCTAAATGCATTTGGTGTAATTTTTAAAGTGGCAACATTTCATGTGTTGTACCTACACAAGCACAAGCAATTTATCTATAATTTTTGTGCTGCATTATGGTGCGTGTCTGTGTGACCAATCACTGCCTGTGGCGCCGGCTATCAGGAAGCGGCAGGTTGTCTCTATTGATCAATGGCTCGGGAAACGTTTATGCAGTTTGCGATATATATATATATAAAATGGATATTCAGCGATTTCTAAGGTTGTTTTGGTTCGCATAAGATGATGCATTCAGTCAGTGATGATAACGTTACCACTAATTGTACACAGCTCTTTGCTAGCGAGTTATGTTTATTGCGTCACTTTACAGCGTGGAACAAAGCTTATTTTTCTCTTACAATGCAATCTCGGGTTTAAAGTCACAACGAACAGGTGTGGATGATGTTGGTGCATGTCATCACTTTGTGTGTGAACGTGGACCTGACCTAGAGAGGTACCATTTATTTTGTTTTAGTTTTTCTAAACAGACCCTGCTCTGACCATTTTGTTTTTTTTATGAGGACACAGTTGGTTGATCTTTTTTTTGTAGTTCTTCTGATATGTTTTGTGCTGTTTTATTTTGATTAAATAAACACTTAAACTACAGAAAAGATTTATTAATTCTGGAATCTTCTTCAACATTACTTTTAATAACAGAATTGGATATAGTGACTGTGAAGGCATGAGAGAGCACTCAGTGATGTAATTGGTACAGTCTAATGGCCACACATGTGAAGTGGATAAAAACATTGGTTAATAGACTGCAGGTAGTATCCCATTTATTTTCACAAAATGAACATTAAACAATAACCACAATATCATCATAACCATAACCAACAATTTTGACACTGATGTCACAGGTCCGGTATGGTACAAAATATATACGCCGTGCGGTCTGCCTTACTGCATCGTGGTCCATCTGATCACAGAATTCAGAGTTTACCCACCTCTGATTTTACCACTACAGCCCTGATCGTAACTAAATCATTTTTCAACCGATTACCTTCGTTCAAACCATTGAACACATCTACACACTTGTATCTTCACAACCATCCAAACAAAATTTCGATAGCTTTTATACCTTTTTTCAGAATCACAGTTTTAGTTTCAAAACGGGATAGTTTTCAGTTGGTTTCATTAATTTCTGTTGACGCCAGAGCGTGAGGACGCTTGCGCACACACACACACACACACACACACACACACACACACACACACACACACACACACACATATGCAATAGCTCCGCCATTCTCTTAAAGAGACACACACACACGCACTCACGCGATTTTAACATTTGTAATAAAAAAATTTAACATTTGGAACTTGAATAAAGCACTACTTCAGCTACCACTACTGCTTCAAGATTCAAGAGTTTTATTGGTCACATACATATACAAGAAACGCAGTGAAATGTAAAAGTGGCAGTGCCTGCAGAGATTGTGCAACATTCAAACATGAAAATGAGGTGACAAAAAATAAGAAATAAAATAACATTTCAACGAATTAGACCTATATATAATACAAATCTGGAACAGTTTAAAAAATGTAATAAAATAAGTTGAGGTAGTCTGTTATAACTATTGTCTGCGTGTGTGCATGAGTTGGACAGCATGTGTGACTTGGTTGGGGGCCCCGTTGAGATCAGTGTTTACAGTCCTGATGGCCTGGGGAAAGAAACTCTGTGTCTCTGTTTGCGCTGCATGACAGCGGAGGCGTTTGCCTGATCGCAGCACGTCAAACAGTCCGTTATTGGGGTGATGGGAATCCTTCATGATCCTACAGGCTCTGGTTCTGCACCTCCTGGTGTATAAGTTCTGCAGGGGGGAGAGTAGTTATTAAATTATAATTATTCAACATTCAGCTTCAGCAGTGTAGCGGAGCATCTCAGCGTCAGGCGATGTTAGCGGTATGACTTCAAAACCCTTCAACTCATTCATACTTCATTCTACAGACTTCATTCTACCTTCAAAATGTTCGGCAGATTTCCTAGATTCAGTGTAATTGTTCAACATGCGGCTTCAGCAGTGGAGCGGAGCATTTCAGTGTCAGCATTCACACTGCAATACCTTCAGGAATTGCATTTGTAGTTATTATTTACTATTCACAATTTAGCAGACGCTTTTATATCAAAGATTTTATTCATAAGATTCCCAGGCTACTGGTATACTGGTATTAGCATCGGGGTTCAAACCCAGAACCTTACGGGTGACAGTGTTCTCACCACCGCTCCAATGCAAAGGCAGGCCCTCGACATAAAAGAGTATCTGTGATCCTTCAACCCAATGTAAACACACAACGAGCGAGCACGTAATCACCAGTCCTCGGGACCTGCGCTGTTTGTCCAGGTATTTAAAAAGGATAAATCGGAATCGCGCTATGAAAGGAGCTTTGAAAGGAGCTATGAGTCAAACTGGCAACACCTTTCGCTGCTGTAGCGATGGTGGCAGTTGCACAGGGCAGGTTTTAAGTCTCCAAACACCAGTTCAACCGCCCTGTCGGAACACGCCCCTGGCCTGCAGCTATCAAGCCTCTATCGAGGATCAACTGCCCACACTTTCTCTCCGATACTTTTGGGGGGAGTGGATGCGGCGGTGGATTGCCGGCGACCTCGACGCCCTTCCGACCTTTTAACTTCTCCCTCCGTCGGCTTGCAGTGTCACCCGCCGAAACCACCTTGAGACGGAGAGCGAACGTGACCGGCCCCGTGTTCTCCATCGTCACGGTAATCTTGTTTGATCAGAGGGCCGGTACATAGGGGGGCCAGGGAGGTGTGTGTGTGGGGGGGGGGGGGGGGGGGGGGTAGAGCTCTGTCCCTGGAGACGCCATGTCATGTCTGTCTGTCTGTCTGTCCTCCTGTCCTGTCCTGCCCTTCGTCTCTGTCTTCAGAGGAGGGATGAGCTGGAGAAGCTGTAGGATAGGGGTGGGAGTGAGATGGAGAATGGACTCTGGCCACAGCTTACATTTTACATTTTTACATTTAGGGCATTTAGCCGACGCTTTGATGCAAAGCGACTTACACGTACATTTGTCAGAAGAAATAGAAACAGTATATCGCTGTCGGTACAGTAAGGATGTTCATAGAACCAAGGGCCAACCCATTCCCCGTATATAAGAAAGATGGCTAGGATAAGATGCAATGTAAGTACCATTAAGTGCTATGACGTAAAATCATACAATAAGTGCCTACATTAAGTGTAAGTGTGTGAGTGTTTTTCTTCAGCAGAAGCACATGCAGAAGGTACAACTGTGAAGAGGCATGTGTGCTTTTTAACGCAATTTCATTCGGCTCATGTGGAAGTTGATTGGTGTTCTTTTAATTGAACCGTTACATTCTTTTTTTTTTTTACAATATTCAATGATTATTTGTTTCTTGTAAATGTGTTTGGTATTGATAAAGAGCATGAAAACAAACAGGAAAGGGGGTTGAAATAGAGACCGAAGGACGTGTAGCATAGGACCACTAGCCAGAATGGAGCCTGGGTCGCTACAAGGCACATTGTACACTACGTGGCTACGTGGCTACGTGGCTAGCTCATTAGCGGGTTGAGCCACCTAGCCACTAAACTGTAATATTCCTAGTGGATGTTTTGGTATCAATATTTAACGTCAGAGAACCACCTTAAGAAAGCCTATGCTAAATGTCAAACTACACAATTGATGCCTACTGTTTGTTAACCAACCAATGACTAGAGAGGAACGTTGGGGTAAGTGAGGAGGGGATGCTGTATGAGTTTAGCATTTAAAGTGCTCTCCTGGGTTTGTGATTACGCTCCCAGGATGCTAACAGAAGCAGAAGGAGTTGATTGCTAATGTGTCACAGCTGGATATGCCAGCCAGCCAGTAGCTAGCTAGCTGTAGAGCAGAAACAAGTCTCTTTATCAGGTCAGGGCTTAAAACCTTTTTAGATTATGCTCTTTTGACTCCATTTATTTCAGTTGGTAGCACAAATACAATTTCGGATGCACCGATTTAAACGCTGCTCAGTTTTGTTGGTTTGATTAACTAAATGAAACAATTTGTCAACGGTAAATGTAGTCTATTGAGAAATATTTGTTGCTCATATCTTCCGTAATGCAAATCGGTTATCTTTTCCCCAATTTGGATTCTCAAATGACAATTCCTTGCTGCTTGCCAGACAATGCAAGCTTATTTAAGATGTCACTTTTGGCAACAATGAGAATTGTTAATCAGGTATTCACACTGTATCTATGGATACCTATATTTATTATTATTATTATTATTTGACATTTCATAGAATCATCAAAAATCAAGAATTGGCTTGCAGCTGGTGACAGTCCTACAGGAAAAGCAAAACTCAACTTTATTTTTCATTATTTGCCATTTCGTTCACGGCATCATGCACAATGTGTGCAGACACAAGGAGGAGGCTATTTTCTTGACGGTGGGGGGGGGATAAAAAGGTTGTGGCTGGTGCAGCGGACCAGACACAGAAAGCAGCTGTGGTGAGAATAGGCAGCAGGCAGAACGTGTGAACATCTCCCTCCAACTCATGAACATCCACCTCCTCCCCACTGTGGGGCTGGTCACGTGTGTGTGTGTGTGAAACAAAAAAAGATGGAAAGTCATTATTGATGAGACAGTTTGACCACGCATACCTTGTTGTGTTGCATGCACTGTCGTTTCTAGACAATTTATAAACAATCAGGTTGTGGTTTACTATATGTAGAGAGTATATACTTATTGTATGTCGCTTTGGATAAAAGTGTAAATGTAAATGAATCAAGAATTTTCTGAATGTGTGTCTATATCTTTGTGTGGGTGGGTGGGTGTGTATACATTTTTGTTTTTCAAATTTGTATTCAATGCGTTGTCATCTGTGCACGTTGTCATTCATTTAGTGAGTTCTCTCTCTCTGAGCCCGGGGACAGAATTGGCAGGTAGAACTTGATTATGGTAAACCGAGTGGTGTGCTGGCTCCAACGCTAGACACCAGACAGCATTAACTGGCATTAGCCCGTCTCACCAGAAAAGACCTTGATGTACGCACACAAGGGAAGGGGAAGGGCTGTCTTCTGTGTCTCGAAGGGCAGACCAAGGGAGGGCATGGAGTCTAATGGAATCAGCTTCGCCGCAGAGACGATGTGTTGTTCCCCGTCTGTGCTTTCTGAAGATACGAAGGAGTACGGGGTCAATGGCGATATCCATCGTTTTGGTGGGCCGCTGATCCGTTTGTTTGCATCGGGTGACCACCCAGCCCCCGGGTTGAGATTTTCAGAACAAGCGTTTGCGAGTGGAAGCCTGCCAGAGCTCGATAGCATCTTTAAATCTCGATCCTAAGAATAATATTTATATAGCACCTACAGCAGAGTTACAAAGGACGATGTCAGGCAATAAAACACAGGAAGAAGATGCGAAGAAAATAACTTTGAACTTACAAATTGTGACGATCTGACCCAATGTGAACATAAAAAGTAAAAAATACTAACTATTAACATAAAAAAAATACATGTGAGCAATGAAAAGAAAATGTATAGGGAAATTAAAAAACGCAAAAAAAAACAAGAGGATGACAAAAACAAAGGCAGTAAAAGTAGCAGCCATAAAAAGTCCAAAAATAACTACTCTCATGAATCTCACATATTGCGTACACTTCATACACACATCACAGCCCCAGACACCATGAGGCTAGAGCAGTGTCTCCTGATGGCCTATCGCTCCCCGGAGCAGATGGTTAGCATCGCGGCGCTGCATTCACATATAGGTCCCACCGTCATACGCACAGCCAGTCTCAGTGCGGGGGGGGGGAAGTCACGGTTGCTAGGCATGTTTCCATCACTATTCATTCTCTTGGGCAGGGGCAGCATGGCCAATGAAAAGACAGCGGCGTCTCTGGATGTCATAATGCAATCGTGTTGGGTTCGAACACCAATGTCCACAGTGGGCATCAGTGGGGATGCTTGAGTAAGGTGCCAAACCCTTGCCTGTGTATGATACTAATGAACTACTAGTTGCTTTGAACCTGTCAAAACGCCTGAAAATTATATCATGCTATCGATTCCCGTGTTAACGTGGTCACAAGTTGTCATCCGTACGGAAAAACTGAGCTGTCGAGGAAGTTATGTTTATGAGCTTTTGAATTGAAATAACACCAATTAATATCTTGGCTCGTGACTCTGCTCTCTCTCTCTCTCGCGACTCCACGTCTCTGTCGCTGCTCAATTATTATTTGACTTTGTGGCGTGTTGTGTGTGGGATTATCAATTCAGCAAGGAGTGCTCTTCTCTTTATGGAACAGCTCTTGTTCTCCCTTATTATGAATGTCGGGAATTAACTGTATGTATTTGTAATGTATGCATACACTAGTCTCCTCTCTAGCAGAGTGAGCCCAGGATACGGTTAGGCAGCCCCTCCCATACAATGCAATTGTCAATGATCAAATCAGGGAAATGAGTCGCCTGTGTCCTTATCAAGCAGGGGAACGCATCCCTTGTGCTTCCCTGTGACCGGTTTACCCCCGGGCAACAAGGTAAACGTTAGGTAACACTGGGTACCACCAGGTATAGGGTGGCTAGTACAATACAAGGAATAGGAAACAAAGCTTAAATGATTCAAAGTAAACAACATATGGATTTTCCCATCGCATGAACCCCAGGCTCCCTGCCGGCTCAAGTCCCTTTGAACCTGTGAACTGGGGGTCCCTAGCACCTGCCCTCTGCAGAGACGCAGGTACAGGGGCCCCGCTCGGGTTCATGTGTGTGTGGGGGGGTATGTGTGTGTGCAGGTTATTTTCTGTTGTGCTTCTGTTTGATTTAGAAGCTCAACCTTTTCGGGGTCTCTCGGTTTGGTTTACCCCCCTAATGTGTCCTCTGTCGAGCCCCCCCCGTGCACCCCAATCCCTCTATCCTCCCCTGGCCTCCACACACACACACACACAGTTAAGGCTATGTTGAACCCTGCCAACAAGCCTCAGCAAAAAACGTAGGAAATTGCATGTTGGAACAGCCACAGGCGAATGGATCGGCAGGACGTCCAGGGAAAAGGGTGTGTGTGTGGGGGGGGCGGATGTGGGGCGATTCTTCCTTGCACCGTGAAAGACCACACTGGGGGTACAAATCCTGGGGTTGGAAGGGGGGGGCACGATTGCGGAGTGCACCACAGCAGCTGCAGTTAGAGGCAGCGGTCACGACGGCGGGGGGGGGTGGGGGGGGGGCGCGGTCGTCACGGGGGCCGGCAGACCCGGAGCAGTGGGGTGATGTCTCCGGCTGTGATCCCCCTCCGCCCTGCTGCCTTGCTCATCAGAGCAGAGGTAATGACGGAGGCGGCCCAGGTGGAATACAGATGAGTCCGGGGGAAGGAAAAGTGGAGAGAGAGAGAGAGAGAGAGAGAGAGAGAGAGAGAGAGAGAGAGAGAGAGAAAACTCACTGACAGAAATTGTATTGAGATGGCTTTAGAATGGCTTCGCTTCAACTTCTAGCAAAGTGGTTGTTATTTTGGTTATGTGCTCTGTGTGTGTGTGTGTGTGTGTGTTTGTGGGCGGGCGCATGAGCTTGCACGTTGGGTATTCTTGCTTTCAAATGCGAAATTCTCACAAAGGTGCCACAAAGATGCCCGGCGCCGATTGCTGAGACGTCGAAACAGAAGTCGACACGAGCAAACACAAAACGCTCCCCGGCTCTCCGCACCAATCGGTGGCCCGATGACACAGCCATTGTCCCGCAGCCGTCGCTGTTGGCCAACGGCTGCATATTTAGCAGTGATGAATAGGGGGGGGGGCTGCAATGCATCATAGGGGGCTGAATTAGCCAGTGTGATGGGGATCTTGTCGCCACAGACTGTGGCGCTCACCGGGGCGATTTACATGTGAGAACAGCTGGAGGTTCGAAGTGGGTGTGTGTGTGGTTTTTTTTTTGCGAGTGGGGCGAGATGTGTCGGAACAGCGTGCGTACGAGCCAGCGTCTCTGGATATTCTTTCCCACAGCTGTCAGGGGAGTGTTGTGTGTGAGAAAGAACAAACTACTGTGTGGGTGCCTTTGCACCTGTGAGAATAGGTAGCGCACAGGCTTAATTCTTGTTTAATTATTCATTTTTTTGTTCTCGGATAAGATAGGATTTAGTACTGATATGCAGTTCTGTGTTCTGGCTGCGGAATATGTTCCTACCTTACTTTATCTTACCAAATGACAGAGGGAGTACAATTAATAAAGCTATTGTTTGAATTGCATGGTAAAGTGAAATAGCTTGAGCTGTAGAACAGATGAGAAAGTATTATTATTAATAGATCCGTGTCTTACTGATGACACTGCGTGCAATATCCTCACCTCTCAGAATGGCGTGCGCTATGTCTCAGCTAGCTAACACGTAGCTTTATTTATATCTTGAGCTGTACCGGTAATGTTGTCGTGTCATTGTCGTTGCTTAAGAGAGGAAAAGCAATTGGCCGCAGAGATTTTCGCGTGGTTTCATTGGTGGCAAAGTTTATTAAGCAATGTGAGGACCCAGCAGTTGTTTATTGGTTAGAAGTCTCTGGCCGTGTCCCAATTCAGGGGTTGCATCCTTCGAAGGACGCATTTGAAGACCGCATACGTCACAGCGGCGCGCCAAGTGCTGTCCCATTTCGAAGGGTCCTTCGAATGCGGCCGAGATATGCAGCCTTTGTTTCCCGGATTTGAAGGACGCATCGGATGCATCCTTCACGGCCCGACGTATCCCAACATTCATTGCGAATACATATTTAATGACAAAACTATGTAAAAACATTTTTTGAAAATAAAATTAAGGTTGGGACCATTTTAAATATGTAACTTTATTGTCAAAGTTCAATGACATTAACGCTAGACATATAACGTTAAACTAATTAACGTTAAGCCAACGTCCTCTCTTCCTCTTCACCCGGCGGTGAATCTTCTCCCACTCCTCCAATAAAAGATAAAACATAACCAATACAATTATGATTTCTGGCTCCATATTTCTCCTCCGCTGTCCGGTTTGAAGCGCAGCTGTCAGGGTTGCTAGGAGACAGGAGCGGCGCGTGGTCACGCAAGGTAAAGGACGTTAACAGCTGGTTACGCAATCCGGAAATGCTCCATAGGCTAGACCGTCCCATTCCACAACGCTCGTTCGGCCTTCGACGAAGCCTTCGCGGTCTACAAAGGCTGCATCCTTCGAAGGATGCAGCCCC
>NC_140288.1:1422152-1431980 GCF_964030765.1 Micromesistius poutassou | reverse complement strand
GTTTGTCTTGGTGAATTCACCAGATTCAACAAAGGAAAACTCAGCTGAAAAGCCTTGTATATCTGAATTTACAACAGCCTAATCAAATTTTTGACCAACACACAAACAAACAACAACAACAACACAAACAAAATCAGGTCAAGTCCTGGAAAAAGAGCAGCAGACGTATCGCACCTCCCGGTCTCCTCCTCCTCTTAGCCGGAGCAGTAGCAGTCTTTCAACATTTATCCCGGGCCCCCGCGCTCAGACAGCTATAGATCCTCTCTCCTCGCCCAAGACAAATGACCTTATTAACCAGCCAGGGCCACTCAGAGCAGATCCCATCAAGCGTGGCCGAGAGCCTTGAAGGAAACAGAGCCGAGTCCCACTAAGTGGGAGCTCGTGTTGTTCCTCTGCCGTTTTTTTTTGCCGTTTTGCCAATTTTTTGATTTCCCCCCCAACCGAACACAACTGGTTTATGTCAATGGAAGTAGTCTGCTAAATGACTAAATCTGTGTTATGGTTTTAATCAGCGTTCATGGAGAGGTTTATGAGTGGCGAGGTAGCTGTGTTTTACAGGCCCCCGGTGCAGACAGTCTCAGGGAGGAGAGGGCTGTTTGCTGTTGAGGACCCATTAGTTTCACCATAATGAAGTTTTTACTGTGTACCCATGGCGTTCTACCCGCCAGGCAGTGCCTGTTCCCTGGTGTATCCTGTGTGTGTGTGTGTGTGTGTGTGTGTGTGTGTGAGCGTGCACACGTGTGTATCTTTCTGTGTGCCTGTGTATCCTTTATCTGTGAGTGCTTGTATGTGTATGTGTGTGCACGTCTATCCATGAGTGTTTGAGCGTGCGCATACGTGTTGTGTAGACTGCGTATGTGTGTGTGTTTGAACAAGCCTGTGTGCCGGTGTGTCCTTATCTGTGTGTGTGTGTGTGTGTGTGTTGTTGTGAGGTTGTGTGTCTGTCTGCATGTGTATCTGTTTTAGCAGTGTATATTGGTACACTCATGTCTCTGTTGTCATAGGGGAGAGAGAGAGAGAGAGAGAGAGAGAGAGAGAGAGAGAGAGAGAGAGGGGCAGGCAGGCAGGCGTCAGGCACACAATGTCCTCCCATGGGAAATGATCTTCCTGCATAATTACAGGATAAGCTACCTGGTAGCCAGTGGGTCTCCTGTTTAACCGCACTGTACACACAAATCTCCAAACATTAGCCACGGAGAGACCTCCAATTTGCAACCATTTCCATTTCCACCAATCGCCACGGTGATTGAGCTGATTAACAGGCTGGGCGAATCTCAGCCGTTGGTTGGAATTAGCTTAAGTCGTCGAAAGGGGAAGTCGGCTAAAATTGACCCTGTCGCCCCAAAGGCCACCGCTTATCTAATGCTTTTAAAGGAGGGGGGGGGCGTATTGATTGGATTGGGGGGGTGGTGGGGGGGGGGGGGGCAGATGTGCCCTCTCGGACCGCGGCGGCGGCGGCGGCTAACTAGCGCTACGCGCATTAGCGCGCGGTCGCCGAGCATCAAGCCTGATTCATAATGGCAGAGCCTAATAGAATGATTGATAGGCTTAAATGACCAATCATATTCGTGTCAATCATGTGAATTAGGCTTCAGGTGGGGGTTGTTATTATTTGGGAATAGAGCACCTCTCTTGTAATGGTGGTGAGTATGAACAGAGAAAGGATTCTCGCCCGCCTACATTTAAACTGTCCAGCTGTCCCGGTGGATAATATTTATATTGCTAGCATATGAGAAGCCTTCGTGGAATACATTTGCTGTTTTGTTTGATCGATGGTTATCGCGGATTTGCGTGTTTCAAATGTTCTGATTAGTAGTTCTCACTGTCAGATTGTAGCCCTCGAAAAATGGACATTGTTTGGATGTTTCTTTCTCTGAGACCCCCGTATTGGATTAAATGTCACAGGAACAAGGACTTTCTACTTTGAATGCGACTGCAAGCAGATAGAAGAAAATACGGATAAATGTGAAGGTTTTGTTCGATGTTTAGCGGATAGCGCTTACAGCAGCAGTTGTCCGCAGGACTTTAATACGTTTCCTTTGACCAGTAGGAAAATTGGGATTCGTGGTTCTCCGGATTAACTCGTTTTTTTATCCAAGGCCAAAACAACCCGCTTCAATGCCACCATCAAATACAGAACCCTTTCAACAGAGGACACCGTGGTACTCACACTGTGCTCTCTCTCAGCGTTCACACGTTTCCCATGTTTCTGTTTGTATGTGCTTCTCTAACTATTTTCGATCATCCAAACCTTGGAAAGAAACGCACGGCACAATAAGGAAGTTCCGCTGGCACACGGGAGCACGCGCTCCGCGAAGGCCTCACGAACAGCCCCGCACTCCGTCACAAGGCACCCACCCACCACGCACACAGGATTACCGACAGCTTGCCATCTCGGGGCTTATCGGCCCGCAGATGGGCCACCACAGACGACACGCCCGGATCAAACGTGGCGATCAAGTGTGTGTCGCTGCAGCGCGCCCGCCGCAAGTCGGCGGCGGTACCCCCTCATCCTCAAACCGTAACACTTTGGGATGTTTGGCTTCCGTCGCGCCGTTCCGTTGATGGACGGTTTCTCCAGGGCCGTGGTGGGGGCGATTTTCAGCGCTCTGGCGAAGAAGGTTTCATTGGGAAACTGTCAACGGAATGACCCACAGGTTCACGCATCGAGAGCATTTTGATTCATTACAAATAATGCGGGCAAACCCCTCTTTACCGGGCATAAACAATACATCTTGTGTAATGAGATGTTCAGCTCGGCTCCGTGCTTTGTAATGACGGCCATAAATCAACGGGTCGGTGGCGTAGCTGTAGCAGTGGCGCCAGGCGAAGAGGCGAGCGAATCGGCTGTGGCCCTCTCTCGTTTTCAACCGTCTCCTTATTGTTTGGTTCAGTTTGCAACCCTTTTTTGGAGTTTCTCGCTAACCATTTCTTCCCTAATCATGATTTTGTTGAACGCGCTGCAATAGTTTCGAGATTGTCACCCTGTCATTTTGGCAAAGTGTAGTAAACATAAAAGGTTGGGGGTGCATGGGGGAAAATTTTTTGGCAAATCGATAGCAGAACACAGTGTTTACGTAAAAATCGTTCTGACTCACCAGCGCTCTGCTTTGTTCCGGTGTTGATCCAGTCAGGACAACACTGTCAGGCAGTTGTTAAAGTGTGACAGAGCCGTTTAAGTGCTTGAAATAGTTTGACTACTTAATTGCGTATTAATTCTGAACAGCCCTGCCAATACAAGTGCTTATCCATCGCGGTGCAGCCTCTCGTCTCTCTGCTCTGCGCTGAGCGATAATCCAGAGAGAGAAAAGGAAGAGGAAGTGACGACCTGATTCCACGACGAAGCTCCCTCGCCATGCGTCAGTACTCGCCGTCTATCGCACGTCTTCCCGTCGGTTCCCATCTTTTTTTTTTTTCCGATCGGTTTCCGTCCGGTTTTGTGTCTCCGGCGGTTCCCTCTGCGTCATTTTGAAAGTCTTTTGTCTGCAGGTGATGTGCCTTAAAGAGCGGGAGATGTTTGCTCTCTCCTAATCTCCCCCTGGGTGACACTTAGCCCCCGCTAGTTCACCTCGTCCACTTTGGCGCCGACGATGAAGGGAACGCAAATCAGAGCCCCCGTGTGACATTTTGGAGATGAAGGCTGTTGATTAGCCATTGTGGAGCGTCTCCGGTGTTTCTTCTGTGAGCTGCAACGTGCACACGCACATAGACACACACACACACACACACACATGTGCACGCACACACACACACACACACACACATTGACACACACACACACACACACACACACACACACATTGACACACACACACACACACACACACACACACACACACAGATACACACACACAGACGCATGCACTCACACGCACACACACACACACACACACACACACACACATTGACACACACATACACATTGACACACACATACACACACACACACACACACACACACACACATTGACACACACACACACACACACACACACACACACACAGATACACACAAAGAGGGTAGGGGGAACAGGGGGGGGGCATTTAAATATATCATTTTCCAAATGCCCTAATAATAGCAGAAATTCCAAGGGCATGATGATGGGACATGATCCATCTTTATAATCAGATTGTCGTCGACGTCGGTGGTACAATCAGTAGCAATTCTACGTTTCCACTTTAACCTAATCACCAGACATTGTGTTCCCGGTCTTCTTCAAAAACCCATTGAAATTAAAGTCGAGGATTAAATTGATATTTCCTCCGGAACCTAAAGGGATAATTACATGGAAATAATGTAACGGTATCTTTGCATTCTTTGTAGAGATTTAATGAAAATAATGAAGACTAGCATGCTCTCAGAGCCCGCCGTTGCTAATGGCCGCTTGACTTGCTTAAAGATGAGATGCCCCTTGAATAAGCTTAGCACGCAAATCCAAATTGGCAACAATGAAGCAATGAATCGATTAACTTCTCCCACGCCTGCTGATGGAGGCCTAGTCCTACCTGTATTCAAAACCCCACTTCCACGGAAAAATACCTAAAAACCATCATTTTGGAGGTTCTAATTAATAATAATAATTCCAATCGTTGATAACGGTCACAGAGCAAAGCAAAGAAACCCTTGAGCTCAAGGCTCAACTGACCAGTGTTGCCAGATTGGGCCAGGCTTCCCACCCAACCTGGCAACACTGTCACTGCCGGGGGGTTGCCAGCTTGGGCGGGGAAACCTGGCCCAAATCTGGCAACACTGCCACTAAACCCCCCCCCGCTCCTCCCGTCTGCGTCTCGCCCCGTCGCTAATGAAGGAGCCTGCTGCTAACGGTCGTTCCAGCCCCGGTCCGCTGTACAACGCGGCTAATCCGGCGTAATTACGTGCATTTAGGCCATGGCTACATAATGCCCCCCCCCCCCCCCCCGTCCCCCCCCCCACCCCACTCCATTCAAGGTTTTAAATAGGGCAGTTTGGTGTACTGTTGGCCGGTCGGTTGGTTGGCTGGCTCTCCATTGGCCGGTCGGTTGGTTGGCTGGCTCTCCATTGGCCGGTCGGTTGGTTGGCTGGCTCTCCATTGGCCGGTCGGTTGGTTGGCCGGCTCTCCATTGGCCGGTCGGTTGGTTGGCTGGCTCTCCATTGGCCGGTTGGTTGGTTGGCCGGCTCTCCATTGGCCGGTCGGTTGGTTGGCTGGCTCTCCATTGGCCGGTCGGTTGGTTGGCTGGCTCTCCATTGGCCGGTCGGTTGGTTGGCTGGCTCTCCATTGGCCGGTCGGTTGGTTGGCTTGTTCTCGATTGGCCGGTTGGTTGGCCTTCTACCCGTCAGACACAAAGAGAACAAACGGTGTGTCACGGACGGCGGAGGGGGGGGGGGGGTCCGGTAGAGGGAGGCACAACATGGCGGGTCATATTGGACAGTTTGTACGGCTGAATCCCACCTCAACGCCCCCCTACCATCTGTCTCTGTCTCTGTCTGTCTCTCTGTCTCTCCACCACCTCCACACACTGCCTTGTGTCTTGTCTTTTTTTTGGTCTCTCTCTCTCTCTCTCTCTCTCTCTCTCTCTCTCTCTCTCTCTCTCTCTCTCCCTCCACCAGCTCCGCCCTGCTGTATGGCTCCACACGGCACACAAAAACAGGCTCACACATTATTTATCTCGAAAGTTTTGGTGCAGTTTTGTGTACTGTTCTGTCAAAAACTGCTTTTGGGGGGACCCGTTTCTACTGTTGAAATTACTTTATAATGTGTGTTTGTGTGTTTGTGGCGCAGCAGACTTCCAAGGGATAAGGTAGAGATATCTATACTGAAAGATAAATTCAGTGGCATAGAAATTGTATCTAGCTTCCTCCAGCTTCCACCGCTCACCAAGTCTTCTGCACCAGGCAATGCATTGTGGGTGATGTAAGAAATAACCGATCCAATCTTTGTTCACTGAAATCGTCCAGTCCATTTCAGGACACAATGGATACAGATTTCTGATTTGATTCTGCAGTCCTTTCGACCTTTTAGATGCATGATACTTTGGGGGAAGTTTTGGATTGTGTCGAGCGCAGACAAAGAAAAAACAACAACACTTGCACCTCTTTATGTTTGACTAGGACCTAAAGATCTGCTGACAGATAAAGGCACTTGAGGATCGAGGAATGTCAAGACTTGACTTGAATACTTTTCATCTCTCCCACTGCCTCGCCGGCTGACAGGGATGTTCATCCCAAAGTGGATCTGGTCTCGAGTTTTAAGGTTTCCTGCTGCCAGAGACTAACATCAGCGGATACTCTCACCCAGTTAGTGTCCAGAGTACATGTCATGCATCCTATGAAAGTGAAAGTTAATTGGCTGCCTAATTGGCTCTCAGAAGCAGGATACCAGGTAATGGCTCTACCGGCGTCCATCATTAAGAGTTCGGATCTGAACACTCAACCAAGTAGACTCAAGTAGTTTTAAGATTCGTTTTTACCTATTTCAGTCGAGACAACAATGCAACGGCCGAGACTTTATTGTTGACTGTCTAATTCTAATTTCAAAACTTAGCCAAGATACATATCCACATAATAAAAAAATATATTCATAAGAAAATAAGAAAATATGAGAAAATTGTTTGATAGAACGGGGGCCGTATTTTTGACAGTGTTGAATATCATACCTTCGGCATTTCTAAAAACCCTGGTACACCGTGCTACGGTGACACCGCCCAATCCTACCTGACCGTGCCCCTTGAGCAAAACGGCTCAACCTGTTCCTTAACAACCGGTGTTCAGCATGCTGCATCGGCACGGTGTGAATCAGCTTGGTTAACGGTGGCTAAACGCTCATAAACCCCCCCCACACACACACACACACGCACACACACACACACAAACACACAAATAGGACACAACACTAATCATCCCTCCTCTAACCGTCTAACCGTCTTTTGGAATCTCATTCCCAACAAAACGTGTTCACAAATGACTCAAGCGTAACTTGGCTCGGTTTCGCGCACATGGACGGCGAGGCACATCGGAATCGGAGGCCTCGGCCAAAAACGTGTCACCAGGCGTGATGATGATGGGGGGGGGGATGATGGTGGTTGGTTGGCGTTGTCATGGGCACCGGGCACGGCGGTGCTGATGACAGCAGACGCCTGACAACACCTCTCACGCCGTGCTCTCGACTCCGATCCATAAGGCCTCAACGACGGCGGATCTGGCAGATGTCTCACGCTGCCCATACAGAGGTGTTTGATTGGCCGGGTGACAAGCCAATCAAACGCGACTAAAGCCTCATGGATCGGGGCTGTGTTTCCGTTACATGTGTCATTGATTTTTCCTCTGTGCTCAGGCCAGAACGCTGTTATATAACGAGGGAAACTTGGATCGCTGGCATTAGACAAGTAGACTAGGATAGGAGGAAATGTACACTAAAAAGAACAATAACTCTTTATATATACTCATATATATATATATATATAATATGCTCTTTTTATAATATTATTATAATAATTATTATTATTAACTGTCAGTTACAAGTGGAGCACTTCTAACTTACCTGCACGCCCAAATCCACAAGGGCAGGACTGGATAGAGACATCTGGGGTGAGCGGTGAAAGAGAAGGAAATTTATATGAATCTAGATGTGTGTATAAACATTTATATTATATGCGCATACTCCCAAATGGACAGGGAGGAGGAGAGCGATGAAGGCACATTGACTGCTTCGGGCTGTCGGATGCAATCAGGGCTTGCCCGATTCAACTGTCAAATCGCACAAGCCCTGACAAAAGAAAAGGCTGCCATCAAGCCAGGCAGAGCCATTGGCCCTCGGTGTCCCCACTTCGTACAGCCGTATTTACCTTCAGCGATACCTATCTCTGGCTCTTTTTTCTCTCCCTCATCTCAATACCCCCCCCCCCCCGCCCCACCTATCTCCAGCCCCGGCCCCACTTTCAATGGCCGCCGTTCTCTGCCGGCTGTATTATTCAAGAGCAATCTCAGCCTCAATTTCATGCTGGGCCAAGCTGTGGTGATAGTGGGAAGGCAGATGATGACAATCTGCACAGCCAGGCTCATCCTAGCTGGCTGGTTGGGGGTTGGAGGTGGAGTGGGGGGGGAACGGAAATCTCATTTTAGTTTACGTTTGTTCGCTTCGCCGACACGTGTGTGTGTGTGTGTTGAGGACATGCACCGACCCACCTCCGGAAGACATGCGCAATGTCTGTGAAATCGGTGACGGGAGGGAAGGTAAGGGCGTCTTGATCCACACGAGGGCCGAGATAAACGATTAAAAGTAAGACGGCGTATCTCCCCCGATCTGGCTCTCGCCCTTTCTTCGTCTCTCCGGGTCACTTTGCCTCCATTTCGTGAACGCATTGGCTCCGATCCTTCGCTGATCGTTTTACAAAGGACAAGACTGCGTCCAATAATTAGCTTGAAGCCCTCGTTCAAGGGCATCTTGATCGGAGAAGAAAAGCATCTGTTTTTTGAAAGATTTCACTTAGCTCTCTTCACTAGCAGCCTTGCAATCTTATCTCACAAGACGGCCCGTCACTAAATCGGTGGGATTACCCATAACTTGGACGATCTACAATGTATTAAAACCACCAAGGGCATAGTCACAATTTGTGTCTTTTTTTTCCTCAGTGCCTACAGGTTTTAATTGCACTGTGGGCAGTAGACATCATCATCAACTGAATCGAGGGCAGATGTCAGGTGACAGGAAGACGTGGGTGGGCGGTGGTTATGGAATGACATAAAGGGCTATACAAAGAGGTACAGGGAGAAAACACAGCTGTAGGTTAGCAGGGGCGACTGCAGTAGGTGTGGACAAAGAACCGTCAACAGAAGACTATTTTAAGATTATTGGATGCCAAGGTTATGTTTATGAGGAGGCATGCGCCGTACTACTGCTGTTGTGGTGGCATTCCTCTCCCGTACTACGGACTTACATTCTTACTTAGGTTTGAATTCAGGTGCATCAGGGCTCATACAAACCATGGCGATCGTTATCGATGTATTAAGTCATTTAGCGGACACAAATCTACATACATAATAATGTTAATGAGCAGGTGGGGGGGGGGGGGGGTAAGAGCATCATGCTCAGGGGTAGAGTGCCCAGGAGGAAGCGGAGGATCCAAACCCTCGGCTAGAACCTTCGACACCGTGAACTCTCACAGCACCCACTGTCATCAATTTCTAACACCTCTCAGCGCCCAGCAAAGGGAGACGCGGGTCGCCTGGGGCCACGAGCGCGGAGCGATCCGCTGCCCAGCGTCAGCCGCACCCAAGTGGAAAATTGGGTGATTGTGTGGCCGGAGAGGGCTGTGTTTATGCGTTAGGGTTTGAAACCCTCCGAGACAGGAAATGGCTGCGTCCTATAGTAAGCTCTAGAATGATGATGAGTTAATACTTTTAATTAATTGTCAAATCGGATTATTATCTAGTTTCCTTCTACACCTGAAGGCTACGCAAACGTGTCCCTGATGTCGCCAAAAACAACTGTGTTGGTGGTAGCTGTCTTTATTCTTTACATCGCCTACATCGCCTACCAGATGAGTTTGGCCATTGGTCTGGGTTTAGGACAGACTGGTATTGGGGGACCGTGTCTTAAGACCATCCAAACCCGAAGACAGACGCCGTTCCGTCTTCTGATTGTCCTGGACCTGACAAACATAAGGGGACATATAAACGTTTTGAATTCATGTTATTATTTTAGACCGGTTCCAGCAAATCCTGAGAGATGCCCTCCTTTTTTCGGTGGTTCACAGAACTGCCACCCTAACAGAGACGCTATCCGGAGCCTCAGGGCAAACAAATGTATTTTACGAGTTCTGCGAGCAGCAAACGCCGGGCAAAGGTGCCAA
>NC_140288.1:1402152-1417152 GCF_964030765.1 Micromesistius poutassou | reverse complement strand
ATCTGAAACCCATCCGGCCGCCGGCGCCGTAATAAATCACGTTAGCGCCTCATTGGCTCACACTTTGTTGTGCCATGAAACACAACACACAGCAAACACGCCGTGTTCCCAGTTAGCCCTAAAGTAACCTGACATACACCAAACAGCAGAGTCATTCCAGTGCTAATTAACGCTTGTATTCCGGAATTAAACGGCGCTAACGACAGCTGATTGGGCCGGGCGCGCCGCCGCTAGTTCTCTGAGGCGCACCGACGACAAAGAAGAGAAAAGGGCGATTCGGACACACTCGTACTCCTCTCTCTCGGTCTGTCCTGTCTGGCTGGCGTCGGCCACTCTGTCTCCACGTGACACAGTTGGTGTTGTGCGATGAGGTGGGCAGCGGTGCCCACCTCACCTTGGCCCAGCGCGGGGGCCGTTCTCCTTGGGCCGAAGGGAAGAGGGAAGAGGGGAGTGGGCCGCGCTGGCTGGATCAGGCTGGCACGCGTCCGACCTCCTCCTCCCCGCCGACCGCACCGCACGGGGCCCGCCGCGGCAGCCAACACGGCCGCCGGCCAGCGCCTGCCAAACTGCCAAAACCTGCGGGAGGTGCGGTGCGGGACTAAAGCTGGCGCGGTACCTGGGTTCTGTCCAGAGCGCGGTTCCACTGGAGAAGTTCTGAGCCGAGAGTTCACCATGAAGTCATATCCTCTCCTCGTTTTTTTTATGTTGTTTCTAGTTTTCTTTGTGTGTGTGTGTGTGTGGGGGGGGGGGGGGGGTGGAGGGGGGGAGGGCTGGTTTGAGTTGAGAAGAAAGCAATTTGATGGAGAGAATCCAGGGAACGTCAACAGGAAGTTGAGGGAGAGAGAGAGAGAGAGAGACGGATTGAAGGGGAAGGATGGATGGATGCTGGGGAGCTGACCTAGTTAGATAGAGAGGGAAAGAGAGAAACACACTTTGAGAGAGAGAGAGAGAGAGAGAGAGAGAGATCCAAAGGGAGTGAGGGAGAGAGAGACAGAAAAAGAGATGGAGAAAGTCACAGTTTCAGAGAGAGAGTCAGAGAGTGAGAGAGAGAGAGAGAGAGAGAGAGAGAGAAAGTCAGAGAGACGGAGAGAGAGAAATGGAGCAGGAAGCAGATGCAGAGAGAGTGAGAGCGAGGGCGCCCGAGAGAGAGAGAGGGACGTTCAGGGAGAGAGAGGGTGGTGTTGATGTGGATCGGGGCGCGAGAGAGAGAGGGACGTTCAGGGAGAGAGAGAGTGGTGTTGATGTGGATCGGGGCGTGGGCCAGCCTGTTTGGGGGGGGGGCCTGCTGGGGCCATCTGGAAGGGCTGTAATTGGGTTGGGGCTTTACACCTGTGTGGGCACCCCTCCTCCGGGACGGTCTGTTGACAGGAGGAGACAAAAGTTGCGTCTTGCAACAGAGTGGGTCTCAGACAGAGCCTCGCTGGAGCAGGTTTTAGATGGTTAGGAACAGCTTGGCCACGCCTTCTTTAGGCTGATGTGGTGTACTGTCAAGATAAAGTTAGCGCGGAGTGGCAGCTAACACTAAAACTGGCATTTGGACCTGATGAAGCAGGATCTTTGGAGTTATTTAACTTGTTTTAAATCACACTTTTTTTTTTCTGTAAAAACGCTGTCTGTGTGATTCAAATTCAACAGAAAAATCAGCTGTTTAAGGTTTCACATACTACTTTTAATCTTGGATTGTTGTTTTCAAGCCATGCTTTTTGAATGCTGTTGTCGTTTACCGCCTGACCCTGTTACACACAAAGTGTTACATTGTGGATTGAAGTCAATCATTTTTGGGGGATTTCAAGAACTGGTCAGAGATTGAGTCAAACAAGAAGTTAAATCAAACATCAGTGACGATGAGGTGAGGCGTGAAAGCAAAGCAAGGCCCTGAGGAGGACTGGTGACTTAGAATAGAAAAGCGGCCATTTTGCCAGTGAGAGAGGGGATGGGGATGAGGGGGGTGGGGGGTGGGGTTGTTGGAGAGAGTCATCGAGAGAGATTTGTGCAGGACATCGTGTAAATCAGTAAATATAAGCCACCGAATATATTATCTGGAGTCCTCTTGAAAGTGGGTCATAATAGCCAAAAGGGCAGATGGTGATTTTCCTGTGTTGTAGCGGAGATACGATCGCATAGCAATGAGCCCTTGGGGTGGGGGGGGGAATGAGAAAGGTCAATGGTGCTCTCGAGTCGCGCCGGGGAAAGTGAGCTCCATTCCAAATGACGTCCCCCCTATCCTGGGCACCGCCAGACCCCCTACTGTGACGCCTTCCGCCCACTAAGAGGTAGTATGGAAGATGTCCCCTCATATGCCTTTGATGGAGGCTGAGTCATGGATGCTTGTGTAGGTATGATGGGAGGTTTTTAAAGTGAGAGAGTGAGAGAGGGGGAAAGCAAGTGCAGAAGAGCTTTTTAAAGGGTTTGAAGGGTACGTAAAGTAAACGGCATACAGCAGGGAACTGCGGCCTACAAGTTTAAAGAATCGCAGTCATATAAAGTCATTATCTCTCTCTGTGACACACCCTTCCCAGGCTTCAGGATGTGTTTTTGCCCTTGCCTTGGTTTGAGATTTACCATTATTTTCATTGATTATCCTCACGTGGAACAGTAGGGGGGCGTCAAAACCTGTTAGGGGGCGTCAGACCATCTTAAGGTTTACTTTGACTTTGCTAAACAATGTTTTCGTTGTTCTTGATTAATTTCTCCTTTCTCTGGGCACTCTGAAAAAACAAAACCTAGTACTAGAGGTGGAACGCCCTGCTCAATGAACTCGATGACTCCTCAACCTTACCGCAGTGTCTTTATAGCCACCTAGTGCGCTGAGTATTTTATGCCTTATGCCTCTTCAGTGAGAGACAAATCAGTTGTTGGGGTGTTAACAAAGTGTTAAAAACACAGCCGAAAGGTGTGAGCTCTTGTTCCTGTGATGGTGAAAAAGATGAGATATTTACGCACGCAACACCGGCGCAACCTCAATCAAGTGGCTGCCAGTCTGACAGCCAATCCTTGTTAGAACAGACAATGATTTCCATTGTGTGATGGTGCATGTTTTTCGGTTCCGTGGCCTGTTTCAGAAATCGCAGATTGTACTTATTATGTTAATGTTTGACGTGCTATGTGTTACCCGAACCATCATCGGTATTATAAATAAGTGGGACGTTATTTGCTTGTTTTGTATGAACTCTGTATTTATGGTTTGCCATGTCTGCTAGCCACTAAGTGCCTTGAGTTTGGAGACTTCAATAATTCCGATAATGGATGCCCCTTGTGTACATATGCATGGTGTCCAGAAGTTGCCCTGGTTTCCGATATCTTAGCAGCTTTTTTCATTGACTTGGTATTTGATTCATCCAAACCCAATACACCAGATGGTTGGTTTGGAACATCCAGCAACGTCAACAAACTCTTTAAGAAAGAGACTTTCAGCACTCAGAGTCTCAACCAGATTCCTGTGGGTTTCAGTCCGCATGGCCGTGTTTTTTCCTCGGCCCCTCAAGGTCGCTCACGATATTATTCAATCACAGGTCAGAAAAAGGTCTATAAACATCGGTCCCGTCAGCCGGGATCAGAATGGCGGTTCTAATACGGTCCAGGAAAATAGAGCACCTAAATCACCAGGGGCCCCCGTGGCGCAGCCAAAGGGCCCCACCGTTTAGCTTTTCACAGTGTCGCGAAGAACATAAAACAACAACCCCTTTCACTCCATCAACCCGAAGAATTGCCATGGCGACCGACCCAAATTACAACCTGCACAGCACCAAAGGGACAATAAATAGTTTCTCTCTGTGGGGGTAATTGCTACAGTTTCCTCTGCTTGTCCAACGATAAGGAAAACCAAAGTACAGTTTTCGGTTTGGATCAAATTGTTTCCTGGGTTTCTATTTTTTGCGGCGCTGTTTCAAATGTTTGGAGTCAACGCTCCATATTAACCCTAAACTGCATGTTGTTTTTTTTACATTATTAAGACCACATAGACCAATTTGGCTGTGAGAATTAATGTGTGCGGTTATCTGATAGCATGCAAAACTTGCATGGAGCTAACCTAAACCAATCACAGCCACCCATCCGCTGTTTGAACCAATCGCCTTCACCCATTTATTTTTTACACACAATCTTGTTCACCCTGATAGAAAGCAACCAGTACACACATACACACACAAAAAACACAAATGACCATGAATAAATATCATCAGAAAAGAAAAACGCTGTGCTTATTTTAAGCACAGCGTCTTAAGTTTTCACTATACGTGCACTTTCATTCAGATAGCAAGGTTGTGATGGCAGGGGGTAGGGTTGTTAGAAAGTTAAGTGAGGCAGTGTATCAATATGAATGATGATTGCCGTTCTGAATCATGCCCTACTTAAGCTGCCAGATGTACGCTGTTCTGCGGTGACGCAGTCACTGTGACTGTGATCAAGAGGGGTTTGCAGTACATTTCCCTCAAGCCTTCGCTTTTTGGCTTGAGATCATAATCAACATTTTATTTTGGATCATATTTCTAGAACTGATTCTCATTCTGCATCTAGTTTTGGTATACAATTGTCTTTTGTTTCGTAAGATGTCTTGTGTTTCATATTTATTTCCTTTGATTCCTACTTGCACAATATGACTTTTATAAATGTAAAAACAGTCGGTTTCCGTCCGTTTTTTGCCATGTCTCATTATTGAGTTGTATGATAACGTATTACAAACCAGAACAATTGAGCACTTTTCAGTTGATCCACACACCTGTTACAAACAAAACCCAACCGAAAAAAAGACCCCTCTTCAGAAACTAAACGGCCATTTTCCTCTCCATCCCTTCCCCCCTCTCTCTCTCTCTCTCTCTCTCTCTCTCTCTCTCTCTCTCTCTCTCTCTCTCTCTCTCTCTTTCTCTCCCTCGTCCACAGCGTTCGCCCGGCCACCCACCACCCCGCCTCCCCACCACCCAGCGACCCCCTTTGCCGCACGCCGCCATGAGCGAGAGTAAAAGGGAAGCCCTGGTGGGCCCCGCCACCACCTCCTCCTCCACCGCTGGCACCAACACCACTGACCTGGTGGGGCCCGGGGCCGACGAGAAGGACGAGAACTTCTCCAAGATCAAGGACAAGTTCATGAACGAGCTCAACAAAATCCCGCGTGAGTACCACGAATGTGCCGCGAGTGCCGCCAACGTAGCGTGACTATCACAAACTTCAAAGCGTGAGTATCATGAACGTGACGTCGCTTCGGCGTCTGCGGTCGACAGTAGCTGTAGGGAAATGTCGGTTTGAATTGTCATGATTGTCATTGAAGGTCATGATATCCTGCTCATTGCTCAAGTCAAGGTGATGCAGTTATAACGAATTGCGATTTTCTTTTTTTTTACGATTTGCAGTGTGTTTTATTCTTGCTACGATTTATCTGTTTATTTATAAATTAAAAAAAAGAGAGAGTATGAGAGTATTATTTTCATTATTATGTCGTCCATTTTATAGCTGCTCTTCCCTAGTGCGTCCAATCAGATTTGTGGGCTGGTGGTCATGGTGATATTACATTCCAATTAGACAATATACTCTGATAAAAGTTCCAATATACTTTATATTTTGAAACACAGCGAGAAACGGACTGGAGGGGGAGCAGGAGAAGGAGGGGCCCTAGAAAGATCAAGTGATTTCTCTGTTAATAATGGTGCGTTCCAGGCAACCCGTAACGCGTGATTACACGACCTCCTACCCGTGAAAGTGCTCTGGAACGGCAGTCAAACTCGTAACTCACGACCCGTGAACTCATGTCTGATCGACGTACTCCCAGTTAGTTTTTTTGACGTCACGAACATAAACAACAATGGCTTCCCCAGCGGCTCCTTTGGCGATAAAAAGTTTCGCACAAAAACACAAATGCTGCACGGTCGGCCATGTCGATTATCTTCGCGCGCAGAACGTCTTTGCACCAGCAATCCAAGCTCTGCTCGTGTAAGTGAAGTGAGGTTTCCATAAAAGTCATTGCACCTGTGCGAGCAGATCTGGCTTGCTGGCGCGGACACCATCAAAACAGAGCCGCAGGTTTGTTTGTTTGTTTGTTTGTTTGTTTGTTAGTCGTGACTTGCCTGGAAGTCGTGAGTCGTGAGTCGTGAGTATGAAGTCGTGAAATCACGAGTTACGGGTTGCCTGGAACGCAGCATAAGGCCTGAAGTTCACGACGTAATCAACCTGACAATTGGGAGAAAATTGCTCTCCTTGGAAAAGGCCAGTAGAGAGTGGTTTCGTGCTCAAGCCTGGCAGAGCGGCCTCCACACACAGAGAGGTTGGTAGTTACAACTTTGCTCTTGAACTTCACAAAAGTCCTGGTATATCTCGTAAAGCCATTACCACTGTGCGGATGAATTTATAGTAATGGAACCATGAATGCTTCATTGGGTGGATTAATTAGTGTGCGTTGAGTTCAGGCTTCAGAAATTGATGAATGAAGCCATAGCGACGTCGTTATATCCCTTAAATTACTTAATTGAGGAGAGACAGCCAATCAAATCTGCTGATTGATTTAGTCACAAAGAGTGGTTGTCGTAACAGCAGATTATTTTTCAAGAAGTTCTGTTATGTTTTGCTCATCTCTCGCAAGCTATTTCATCCAACCATAAATATGTATCCTAAAGACTGGTCTCTGACTATTAAATGTGTGGTATCTTGAGAGATTTGGGTCAAACTCCTGGCAAACCGTGCATGAAACAAAGCAACAGAAGGTTAATATGTGTTGCTGCAGTAAAGTCTGTTTGTATTCCCATTTTATAGGTAATTTTTATTTTAATCGGTCGATCTTAACCAATATTACAAATTACAAAAATAGAAATGACCTTTTTACCTGGATTTAACTAGAACATCTAGATGAGTTAGAAATGATTACATCGAATCATATTTTTAAATTAGTTTTAATATAGTCATGAATATAGTAATTCATTAGATCAATCCTGCTACCAGAAAATACGAAATGTAATGATTAGCATATTCAAATAACACATGCAAACATAATCACACATATCATAACTAACGCACGAGAACTGTTTCACCTCTAATTATTCTTGTTTAGTTCTGTGGAGTCCTTGAAGCGACAAATCGCCCCTCCAAGGAAATGAGCGTATTGAGTTTTCCACACGTTTGTGTAAAACGGCCGACTTCAGCTTTCCGATAGCGGTTAACCTCTGGACCGACGAGGGTTGTTTGATCCATACCCGGCGCCTCAGACCGCCGCTGTTTCAAATCAAAAACATCTGGCATTGACATTTGTAGGATACAACAAAAATATCATTATTTGCTGTTTTGTGTTGTTGACACAGTTTGGAATAATTGCATATTATCTCTGTATATTATTATCTCTTAATAGTTAATATAAAAAAAAACTATAAATAACTATTACTTTTACATAAATACTGCACCTGCTTCCATGGTAAATTGAATGGTTAATTAACGCTGCGCTTATTATAAAGTGTCATAATGCCAACCAATCAAAACATTCAGAGCCTTCAGTGTGAGGCGCCGGACTGCCGGAGCAGAGACAGACGGGGGGGTTAAGGGATTGCGCCGGGGTTTGGTGGGCTGATCTGGGGGGATAGGCTGTGCCTTCACATGCCTGCTGGTTCTGGCGAGAGGCCCCGTCCTTCCTTACCTCCTCTCCCTTCTCCTACTCATTCTCCTCACTCATTCTCCTCCCTTGTTCTCCCCCTCACCCTTCTCCAGTGCCTCTTCCTCCCTCCTCTCCTCCATCCCCCATTCGACTTCTTCGTCCTCTCTCTCTCCCTCTTCCTCCCTCCTCCCTCCCCCTCCCTCCTCCTCCTCTCCTCTCTCCTTCACCTCCTTCTCCCCTCCCTCTCCTATCCCTCCCCCCCCTCCTCATCCCTCCTTTTCCTCCCCTCCCTCCTCATCCTCCTCTTCTTCTCCCTCTCCTCCTCCTCCTCCTCTAGTGTTGGGGTTTGTCCTTTCCTCCTCCTCCCTCCTCATCCTCCTCTTCCTCTCCCTCCCCCTCTCCTCCTCCTCTAGTGTTGGGGTTTGTCCTTTCCTCCTCCTCCCTCCTCATCCTCCTCTTCTTCTCCCTCTCCTCCTCTAGTGTTGGGGTTTGTCCTTTCCTCCTCCTCCCTCCTCATCCTCCTCTTCCTCTCCCTCCCCCTCTCCTCCTCTAGTGTTGGGGTTTGTCCTTTCCTCCTCCTCCCTCCTCATCCTCCTCTTCTTCTCCCTCTCCTCCTCCTCTAGTGTTGGGGTTTGTCCTTTCCTCCTCCTCCCTCCTCATCCTCCTCTTCCTCTCCCTCCCTCTCCTCCTCCTCCTCTAGTGTTGGGGTTTGTCCTTTCCTCCTCCTCCTCCTCCTCCCTCCCATCCATCACCTGGTGCTGGTGTGAGGGGCCCCTTCCCCCGCCAGGAGCCAGGCGGGGCCCGGCCTGGTGTCGCCATACCGGCAGATGGGAAGCAGGGGCCCCCTATGGCTCTATAGCCCAACACAAACGCACATATAGACACACACACACACACACACACACACACACACACACACACCTGAGAACAGACGCTTTTATCCAAAGGGAGTGACAGTGAATATTAACATTGGATATTGACATTGGGGTGGAAGTACCTGTTGGGGTGGAAGTTCTGTTGGGGTCAAGCCTGTTACATGATCCTGTCCCCTTTTAACTTTAAACCTAATGAGTTCTACTTCCTTTGCTTGTGCTTCACATCGCATTAACACTGCGATTAACACTGCGATTAACACTGGGCTATGAGTTAAATTCCCACTGGGGCCACCCCTGCTAAAGTCTAAAACATTTGGACTAAAAACTTCCACCAAATTGCACACACGGTAATACAATATATTATATGTAGATACTCTCTGAATGCGATGTTAAGTCACTAAGCATGCATTAGTGTGACGATACATCAAACGGGCATGTTGATCTACGTATTTATTGCAACTTAGGGCTGGGTCTGCTTGCCCAGCGTGAGAAAATCAAAACATAAATCGAAGATACACTACTAACACGCTTAACAAAACTACGGCCGGTGTTTTTGAAGTTCGATGTGAAGACGATGCACTTTCAAATCATTGTATTCCACGCTGTGACTCAGCTTGGCCTCTTACGTACCGCTGGTTGCTAGGCATTTTGAAAACCAGGTCACTCTAGTGCTGGCTAGATCACGTAAGTTTCTCCGCTGACGACGATGGCGAAGAACTCACCTCGACCTATACTCGACCTTGCCTACAAAACCATCAGTTGTTAAACGCTTGATTCGATGCAACGTTTTCCTCTTTTAGCCCTAGAATGGCTGTCGGTTGGCATTAGACAGGTAGGGCTTATGTTTCCATTTCCCAGGATGCGCTTTGGGTGTGCTCTCAGCAAATGGACTGTTGTTCGTTCTGCGGTGATTATCTGCACACAAATGTTTGTCATTACACCGATTTTCTAGAACCAACCGGAGCCATCTGGTAAAAACTGAAAACCTCACCAGCCGTCGAGGAGAACCTGTTTTTGACCCTAATGGGGGACATTTAAGGGAAGTGGATTTGCACGAAACAAGAAAGGGACGCATTCTATCAATCATGCACATTTAACATTTTCCAAAAGTTATTTGTTTGTCAGCGCTGTAGCTCCCAATCTGGTTAGATTGTTGTTGTTGTGGATGACTAAGTCGGGGGCAGGAGAAAGGCCACAGACGGATCCGTTGCTGGTCTTGGCGTAACAAGCTGTAATGTCAAGGTTAATTGACAAAACGGCTTCTGTCGCAATGCATTACCGAATACACACAGAGGCAAACTTGGCGCACGTACGCACACACACACACACACACACACACACACACACACACACACACACACACACACACACACACACACACACAAGGTATTGTTTGAAGTCTTTGGCGGTGGCATTCGTTTTGGTGGATCAAACACATTGCAGTTCTGTAAAGAAAGCTTTCTGCTCTTTGAAAGCTGACACGTGCCAGCATGTCAACATACTACATACCATCCCTATAATCACTAAAACGTAATCCAGCCCTCAACATTAATGTCACTATGGCCTTTAGTGAGTGATATTTTTTCTTGCAGCGGTACTATTCAACAAAGACAACTTATTTTAATTTTGTTTTTGTTGCTTGAGTTGTTTGTGTTGTAAACGGCTGGCTAGTTTTGACAGTCCAAACAGCCCGCAGTAACTCATCCATACCAAAGAGATGGAAAACATGAACATTGTGCTTTCGATGTCAGCATCGCTCCTCCTTGACCTTTTACGAGGAATATGAACCGTTTGTCCCGGCGGAAACCAGAAGACAGTGCTGTGACGCACCCGGGTTACTTTGAGCGGGAGCCAGAGATCAGTGGGACAGAGCTTAGGGATGATCTCTGCCGATAAAAAAAACACCAAATGTCACGTTGCCATCGGGGTGCATTGCAGAAATAAAAGTCTTATCGGATATGTTTAAGGGCATTAAAGTGACATGATCCGGGGGAAGCAGACAAAGTGCAGTGAGGCATATGGAGGTATTGTGACGCACTAGAGACAGGCTAGTATTCCGGTTTTGGTTGTCTTGATTGTTCAGATGATTGACTCTAAAAACGGGGGACTGTGGGTGGACTTTTACTTTGTGAACGATGGATTTGGTTGCTTGGGATTACTGCCACATAGACTAAACCCACCAGAAAATAGAGCCAAAATAGACCGTTAAAGGCTTTTCGCTGTGTTCGGCAGGTGTAATTGGGCTACCTGTCAACTTGTGTATGCTATTTTGTTGTCAAATACAATTTTTAACGAGCTTGTTTAAATAGCTGAATATCAGCCCCACTGTTTCAAGTGACACTACAAAATAAGAGCGTGTAGAAGACATATCACTCAATTAGTATATTACTCCTTACTCCGTTCTCTCTCCCTCGGCCCTCTCTCTCTGTCCCTCTCTCTTGAGAATAGGCAGCCACACCAAATGGTTGATTAAGAAATGACTTTATTGCTTTGTGGGACTCAGGTTCCTTTAATTAAGACAGAAGTGGCCATCAATTAATGACATGTGACTGACGAAGTTGACAAGCTCAGTTGATGAAGAATATCATTTCAGTTGACAAATATGATTTGTTAGGTTGATTATTAAAATGAGTTCGGTTAAGTGATTATTAAGATGAGTTGGGTGAAAACATTGCTTAATAATAACTAATGATGAATATAAGTTAAATTGTTATATGTTTGATCGATGAAACCAATATGTTACATTGTCAGTTCGACTAGGCACTGAAATTGCTATGAGAGCTCACGATAACTACCTATTTAGGAGACAATATTCTAGAAATATAAAAACGCAACACACTAGACAAAAAGTATATCTATAGATATACTGCATGGTAATATTATGGCTGACAGAACAAGCAAAATCCAATTATAAAAAAACAACAACCAAAATCCAATTATGTAGAGATTTTGTTACGTGCTAAAGTAATAGTGGCAGTACCTGACTTGTGGAAACAAGTGAATGGATGACATATGTTGAGTTCACAAATGAGATTGCGCAAGAACATGAATACATGAATAATGAAATAATAAATAAATAATAATGAAAAATGGCTGTTGACATTTTTGTGCATTATGTTGCAAGTCACAAAAAGGTGAATTCAATATAAGGTTCAACAGAGTGTGAAATAGCTCCAATATGGTCAGTTTTGAATAAAACCAATGTTTATACCTGAGGTTTTTCTATTCTTCGTTCTTTCTCTGTGATTCATAAAGACACAAACAGCTCAGTAGTTTGAGTGTTTCGGGTTTCTTGAGTGATTGCTTATCACACAGCTTTTAGTCTTCCAGTACGAGAAGGCCATAGACACTTCCATTAAAAGATAGTCTTCATGCTTTATGATGATGAAGTGTCTGTCCTTGTGTGCGTGTGTGTGTGTGTGTGTGTGTGTGTGTGTGTGTGTGTGTGTTTCTCTGTGTGTCTGTGTGTGTGTGTGATTGAGAGAGAGAGAGAGAGAGAGAGAGAGAGAGAGAGCGCAAAAAAGTATTTTTCCCCTTCTCTTATTTTAACACTAAACACTGCACATCAGAAGTAGGAACATGAATTTAAGCCAGGTGGATTCTCTTTAATGATGAACTACCGAACACGGATAGAGCTCTATGCAAATGAGAAAGACATCTCCAGCAGCTCAGACACTGTAAGATCCTTCAAAACGAAGGTACGTCGACAGGATTTACGCTTCGGCAGTGGAAACTGTGTTTGTGTGTGTGTGTGTGTGTGTGTGTGTGTGTGTGCGCACAACAAAAATGTATGAATTTTGTTTTTTGTGTGTGTGTATGTGTGTGCGCACCGCACAACGTATTCAGTTTTTTTTGTGTGTGTGTGTGTTCACACCACAAAAAACGTATTAAGTTTGTTTTGTGTGTGTGTGTGTGTGTGTGTGTGTGTGGCACGCAACACTCCAAAGCAACACAAACACTCAATAAACCTTGAGAAAAACAGGAGTTTTGAGTGTCACCGTGGCTCCGGGCGGGGGGGGGGGAGGGGAGGGGGGTGGAGGGCTCCGTCACACAGAGGCTGTAACCCAGCTCTGGAGCCCCCCCCCCCCCCCGTTAACGCTTCCAGAGCCCCCACACTGCGGATCACGACTCTGAGTTCCAGACCCCCACTTACGCTTACTGTTCCATGGAGAGTGCTTATCGATTCGCTCAAAGAAGCAACGATTTTTTTTTTTCTTTTTTCGCCTGCCATCCCACTCTATTGCGCCCTCTCTGTCTGTCCTTGTCCCTCGGCCTCTCTCTACCTCTCTCTCTCTCTCTCTCTCTCTCTGTTCACCTCCCTATGTGTCTATCTCTAAGTCTTTGTACCTCTCTGTTTTTTTTATTCCTCTATTCCTCCCTTTGTAAGTTTTCTTTATTTTGTTACTTTTTCTCTCCATTTATTCCTCTCTACCCCATCTCTCTCTCTCGCTCTCGCGCTCGCTCTCGCTCTCTCTCTCTCTCTCTCTCTCTCTCTCTCTCTCTCTCTCTCTCTCTCTACCAGTGGGGGAACGAGGGGCTCTGAGTTGCCAAACCCAGTGGAATTGACTGTAATACTCTTCATCTCTTGTAATGGCTCTTTATGTCTCCTCTCCTCCCTCAAGGCATTTGAAGGCCTTGGGAGTGTGTGAAAAGATGTTGTTTGAAAAGTAATGCCAGCTAAAATCAGCAGTAAAAATTTAACTGATGATTATTAATATTAATACTGTTAAAATATAACTCTAATAAGGCACCATTCCTGGGATAGATAGGGAAGTCTTTGCATGAGAGAGAGAGAGAGAGAGAGAGAGAGAGGGAGGTGTCCGCGTATGTGTGTGTGCCTATCTTGCCAAGTGTTTTATGTGTTGCGAGCAGCAGAGTTGATTACCGCTCCTGAGGAGAGAGATCTGCATCCTGGATCTGGATACTCTACTCTCCTCCTCTCCCTCTCCCTCTTACTCCCTCTATGTCAGTCTGTTTCTCTCTCTATCACTTTCCCCTCTCTCTGTCACACTGTCTCTCACTCCCTTTCTCTCCTCTCTCTCTCTCACTCTCACTCTCACTTTCGCTCCATCGATCTCTGTCTCTCTCTGTTTTGTTAAACAACCTACTTTTACCATTGTTTCCGCACACACACACACACACACACACACACAATGTGTGTGTGCCAGGAAGCTAGGTGTGATGATGTGCGGCAGCTTGCTGGTGGGTACCGTCTCTCTCTGTGCGCGAGCCAATAGGAACACAGGAGCTTCAGTGTGCGAGCCAATAGGAACACAGGACCTTCAGTGTGCGAGCCAATAGGAACACAGGAGCTTCAGCGGTGGTCCACCTGGACAAGGACTCCAGTGCCGTGAATAGGCGGTCGGTTGGACGACTGTCATTTACCGTCGGCCCCGAAATGGTTTGGAAGCGTCGCCCAGAGAGAGTACAGGATGAGATACGAGCCACATACGAGATTTAGAGCACAAAATTGTTTTTTTTATATAATTTTTTATCGCTGTTATCTCTGTGGTTTGTCTTCTTTATAGAGCCATGCCATTTGAAGTTTTCTGTATAATATACTGTGTAAAACTATAGTGTAAAACTTTCAAATAATTAATTGTAGGAACTTAATTAATAAAATGGCGGAAACTATTAGCGAATGGATGTTTCAGATTCGACATAGATTGCACAAGATTCGACATACGTTGAAATACAAAGGAAAAAAAATGTATCGTACTTTTAATAGTAAGTGTAGGCTTTCAACACAACCCCAGACTTTAAGTGCAGCTCCAGTGCCGTCTTAGTCTCCACGGCAACAGCGTAGCCGGGAGACAAACAGCGAGAGTGGCGGAGTATCTCTGACCCGTCACGAGCCACGCCACTGAGAAGCTCTCTCTCTCTCTCTCTCTCTCTCTCTCTCTCGCTCTCCCTCTCTCTCTCTCTTTCTCTCTCTCGCTCTTCTTTCTCTGTCTCTCTCTGTCTCTCTCTGTCTCTCTCTCTCTCTCTCTCTCTCTCTTCTTTCTCTGTCTCTCTCTCTCTCTCTCTCTCTCTCTCTCTCGCTCTTCTTTCTCTGTCTCTCTCTCTGTCTCTCTCTGTCTCTCTCTCTCTTTCTCTCTCTCGCTCTTCTTTCTCTGTCTCTCTCTGTCTCTCTCTCCTCTCTCTCTCTTTCTCTCTCTCGCTCTTCTTTCTCTGTCTCTCTCTGTCTCTCTCTGTCTCTCTCTCTCTCTTTCTCTCTCTCGCTCTTCTTTCTCTGTCTCTCTCTGTCTCTCTCTGTCTCTCTCTCTCTGTCTCTCTCTCTCTCTCTCTCTCTCTCTCTCTCTCTCTCTCTCTGGTAATGACCGCCAGGAGGAAAACGTCAACATTGGTAATCCTCTGTCCTTATTAGAGAGCTTCTCTAGCAAAGTTCTGGAAGCTCAGGCCGTATCCATGAATGTGTAACCGCCGTTTTCTTTCCACACTAGTTTTCCCCCCCTTTTCCACCACAGAGAGTATTGATCTTTTTTGAAATCTGTAAATGTGGCCCTTTTGTTGCTCTTAGTTAGTGTGTATGGGCACAAAGGTACGTTGCCTAACAAT